>NC_142125.1:1052500-1220000 GCF_056152115.1 Neolamprologus brichardi
TCAGTCTGTGCTTCGTGACAACAACACCGTTATTAACTGCCACGTCCTCCAGAAGAGCCTGAAAGTTAAAAACCAGCCCGAGCACGAAGGTGAGTTTCATAGTTTCGTGTTGAATTACGTTACTTACTTGTACATTCTTTCTATGGCGGTGTTGGACCGCTGAAGCTCTCCTAAAGGAGTTCTGGTGACTGGACGGATAACACCTGACACCCCGAACAAACACAAGAGAGAAAAATCATCATTAACATCGGGAAAGCGTTTCGATTTCAAAGTTTCTGGCAGGAAAAAGGTGTTATCAAAGTCACGTGACTCTTTTTTGTGTGTTTAGTATATTTAATCCTGACAATGCAAATAAAAAGGCACCAAATCAGACTTGTGGGAGCAGTTTTAGCTTCCACTCTGCAGTCTGCATCACTTCTATGTGCACAATGACACTGCAGCAGTGAAAGTCATCAGATTGCTGAAACCAATGCAGCTTAACAATTAACTCGTCTGGAGAATTCAGATTATTTTGCAGACGATTCATTTCAGTTATTAAGATTAATCCTGTGCTAAATAACTAATCTGGCATTTAGGAAGTCTTCCCACTAATAACACACCTGCGGTTTTTGCTGCCCAGGTGCGCCCGGCCTCGTTGAACGCAGCGAGGCCCCTGATCGTAGCTCTCAGGATGCCCCATCGAAACATGGCCACCGGGTCCATGCCTATGAGCTGCCGCACGTACGCTCTGTCGCTGCTCCGCAGCAGCGCCACGATGTCCGGCCGCATGTGGTCTGTGTTCTTCTCCCGGAAATCCTGGTGAGGTGAGAAACAGTTACGGGTGAGACACAAACCCTCGCGCTCAAACCGAGCTCCAATCGTCCTTTTGTCTCCACTCCCTACCTTGATGTGATATTTTACTTTCCCAGCAAAGTGCTGGATGACGAAGGCGGGCTCCATGACCGGCGTGGGGACAAAGTATTTGTTGCACTGGTGCTGCTGCTTGAACTTGGCTAATAAAGTCTCATCTGTGGCATGTGGGAAGCTGCGTCACAGACACGGAGAAGGAACGATGAGAGAAGCAGATTAAGGAAAAAGAACCTCAGAATAAATCGACTTAAAATAAACTTCTCTTACTTGCTCTCCTCATCCAGGAGGTAGAGCAGGCCGGTGGGTTTCTTGCTGATGAGATGGATGCAGCCCACGTTGTCTATGTAGTCGATGTTGTGCCAGGTGATGCCCTCTGCTTGGTACTCCTCCTGGATGTGACAGGACAGAGCATTAAGAGGTTAACCCTTTAAGACCTACCATAGAACCAAGTCCACCAGAGCTTATATTATATGTTTACATGCTGTGGAGCCATTTTTGGGAGCATTTCAAGTTGCTATACATCAATACAACCATTATAGCCCAGATTTTAATAATATGTCTGCATTAAGTGCATAATAATTACATAAATTGCAAAAAAGTGCAATAAACTACAAAAAAATTGAAAATCGTTTTTGTTTTTTTAACATATATTTCTAGTTAGAGAAATTTAAGAGGCTTATCCCTCAAAACTGTAAATACAAAAAAGTTGCACAAAATAGTTTCCCACCACAGGAAATTTATTTTGAGTGTCTTCATAGTTTTATTTTTGAAATACACCAATTTTTATACACTGCAGGAAAAACGAAAATAAATATTATAATGCAAATTTGCAAAAAAGCAGCATATGCATCAAAATAAACTATTTCCAGCAGTGCAATATGAGTCCTAAGCATCCCAGAAACCACACAGAAAGTCATGAAGTCAAACATAACTTTTAAAAACACCAGTATAGGCTCATTGAGGCCCGGACGGTAAAAAACTACATTTCCGCGAAAATGACGTCACTTCCGGTTTCGGGCAGATCATGGCGGACATGCGATAGTTCGCGCTGACGTCTAATCCAACGTAGGAAGTGTTACAAACAGCTGATCGGATCAGCAAAGTGTGTTTCTGGAATATTATGTTTTTGTTGCTGCAAGTGCTTTTTATGCAGTTTTTGCAAAGCTATATGTGGAAGGAAACTGTGACCGAGGACAAGCTGATGGCATAAGATGTAAGTACAACTCCTCCGGTTTCATATGCAAAACAAATTATTGTGCTAGCTCACGTGGTTGCAGAGCTACCGGGATTTAAAAATAGTTACGCAAAACAGAGCGTGCTGCTCTGACCGGCTTTAAAGGGTTAAACGTGTCACCGCTGCTCTTTTAACCCAAATATCCGGATTTTTAGTCTCAAAATGAAACAAACTGCACCGTCACGTGACTGCAAAGTTACGTTTGACTACAAAAATGCAATATTATTACAATAACTTGATTTATAAACCAGCACGAACTCCCACAGAACGGTTCTCCTCCGCGGAGATAATGTTTGGATGAGTCATCCTATAAACAGATTCGTTCGTCTGAGGCGCTCGAAGCCAAACCTGACGGTGCAGCGTTCACGTCTCACCTGCTCCAGATTGAAGATGTGATGGTTGAAGTAATACTGCAGCTGCTCGTTTGCATAGTTGATGCAAAACTGCTCGAAGCTGTTGGTCTCAAAGTCCTCGAAGCCAAAAATGTCCAGGACGCCGATGGATAAGCACTGGGAAACAAGCAGAACGCCGAGTGAACAAAGGGAGGCGACGTAACTGGACTTTTCATGTCTGATGTGTGTGTTTCTTACTGGAACAGACTCCTCCATGTCTTTCTTATTGAGCAGCGCGTGATTGATGCGCAGGACGATCCAGTCGAATAAGGCGCTGTACAGAGATTTGGCCATAGAGTCTCGTGCTGTGATCGCCTGATAGGAGATAAAAGAGGCGATGCACAGAGCGTTAGAGGCGGAAAGAGACCCAGAACACGCCAACAGGAAGAAGAAATCCAAAGCACGAAGAAAGAGGAAGTAGACGCTAATGAGAGACTGCACTGATGCTCACCTCAGAGTGTCTGTAGGGCAGGATCAGCTTGTCGTTGACCGTCACCGTCTTCCTCTTAGTCAGCGCCTCCACCAGCAGCTCCTCTTTAACCTGAGTGACATCAGCAGTTTAACAGTGGCCGCCGCACACACCTAACTAAACTAAACAAACACACATTCAAGTTACCTTCAGCAGGTCAGAGAGGGTCGCCAGCACCTCTGGCGGGCCCACGTCCAAGCCTTCATCTCGGCCCGTTGCCTTCTTCGTGTAGGTCACGTTGCCGAGGTACAGGATGGCGGAGAGCACAGAAAAGATCCTGCGACACAACAATAACAATGACACACTTTAGAAAGAAGACAAACACGAGACACGTGTGGTGCTGGTCTTCAGCCCGAGCGTCCCTTTGAGCTGAATGGAGCCATTGTAGTCGCTGCACGCCGTCTCTAATAAACTGGCTGATTGGCTCATTAGCTGCAGAGACTGCCAGGCTCTGAAAAGTATCTTTGTTGTAATCTGGGCTGGTAATGTGACTCAGTGCTAAAATAACTCGTGTTTACAGGACTGAAGGCAAAGATGCTTCTTTCACTTCACTTACTGTTTCTTGGTGGCGGGAAGGAAGCCGACCATTTCCATCGCCTGCTGCAGACGTTCGAAGTCGTGACGCAAATCTTCCTCATCTTCAATCTTAAAATTTTGCTGCGAGGAAGAAGAACGAGGAAGTTATTGAGAGTGTTTGGAGATGGAAATAAAAAGGTGAAGCGGACACACGAAGGACGGAGGCGTGAGAGAAGGAGGTGGAGGCGAATAACAACGAGAGAGAACAAAGAGCGGCTCATTAACATGCAGGACACACGACTGCAGCTTGGCTGCATTCATGAATACATCAGGTCACTCAAAGGGAAGCACAGCGTGACTGAGGTGCAGGGGTCGGCAACCTTTCTGATGACGAGCGGCGCCTAAAATTCCCTCAGACGTCACCGCGCCATAGCAACCGTGGCCTTAGCAATAATGTAATAACGCTCTTATCAGTGGTTGTATTTGTGTGTTTCTGTGGTGCTGATGCTGAGCAGACAGATGCCCGACGCGTTTGAAAATTTCAACATCGCTTGAAAAAACTGACAGCTAGCAACGCCTCCGTCACCGGTAGGCGGAGTCATTTTTAGCCAATTACAAGCTGAATCTGGTAGTTGGGTTTGTTAGCTAAGATACCGTCATTAAGAAGCTGCAAATCTGCGATGCGCACCGCTGGCCCGGCCTTTTATTTTTGATGCACCTTCTCAGATTAGCTCACTGCGCGTCGTGCCATCAGTTAACCCTTCGCGTGCCAGCTGTGGCACGAATGCCCAGGGTGGCCGACCCCTGCTGTAAAGGCCACGCCCATGACCAGGTTCAAAGGTTAACAATAAACAGGAAAGTTATTTGGTGGGCTGAAAACAGGAGACCGAAATTAAATAGAGAAAATAGTTTAGATAGGAAAGTTTGCTGATTCCTGATCTATCAAAGAGACGTCACACTTTATCTGAAAATGCTTCATCAGCCGTCCTGATAAGTGGAACTGGGTTATAAAACATCTATCGTCCTGATAACGATATAAATCACAGAAATGTAACATTTTCTGTAAATCCTGTGAATCTCGGGCAGCTTGACTTGCGTGAAGTGTTTCCTGCTGCGCGTCGTGTAGCTGGAGTCGAGTGTTTCAACGATGCATGAAACGATACATTTTTAGACATAAGTTGTAACGGCGCCGTTTTCTTTGTGAGTATTTATTACACGGCGTGCTGCGGGGAAAAGCCTGTTCTAACGTTTGAGTCTAAGGTTTATTTTTTAGCACCTGGCGTCTTTTTTACTTCTCATCCGTAAATAATCTGCTCTTTCACGTGATTCAGTTTATTTTGAAAAGTCTCAACAGGATCTTGAGCTTTATTGTGAAAGGTTTATGTGGAACATAAACAAGCGGACACACGACGCTGTTACCGTCGTTGTTGCTAACGACAACGCATAAAAACAGGCGCTTGTCCGTCTGTAGTGTGGTTATATTAAATATAAGAGAAAGAGAGAACTTTAAGAAATTAATAATAACTACAGTGACATCAAAACATGAAAAAATATTGCTGTAAACAGTTTATTTTGCGACACCACGAAACAAACGATAGCGTAAAATGAAACATAGACGTTTTTATATCGTCATCAGATATATATCGTTATATCGAACAGCCCTAAGTGTAACTCAAATCTGATTCCTTAATACTTAAGAAACATTTCCATTACTGGTGGAAAAAAGCGAAACGTGCTATGAAACATTAAAAGGATGCAGGCAGCTTCCTAAATCAAACCTGCTTTAAATGTTATTGTAGCTGAAGCTGCAGATCGAGCAGATGCTGGGGCCGAAACACCAGACAAATATTTGAAATAAATAAATGTTGTTCATTTCCATATTTATCACATTTTGTCGTCACAGGGGGGCCTGGAGGAGGGCGACTGAGGCCCCTGGAGGAGGGCGACTGAGGCCCCTGGAGGAGGGCGACTGAGGCCCCTGGAGGAGGGCGACTGAGGCCCCTGGAGGAGGGCGACTGAGGCCCCTGGAGGAGGGCGACTGAGGCCCCTGGAGGAGGGCGACTGAGGCCCCTGTGGCGACGGAGCAGCGACTCTGTACCTGCTTGAGGTAGAAATAGTCTTCAGGCGGCAGCAATTTAAACTCCTTTCGTTCTTCCTCTGAAGCGCCCAGCAGCAGGTAGTAAAACACGTGATAGTTCCTGGAAAAGGAAAAAACATGAACTTTACACCAAGTTATTACTGAGGGAGAAAGTTCCCTTCATTTTTACACCATTGCTGTTCATTAGTAGACAAGCTTATGGCCATAAACAGAGTCAACAAGCCGACGTCTGAAGCTCGGAGCTGTTTACAGTAGTTTTCCACCGGTGCTATCAGCGAGCAGCTTTGTTGTATGAGCACATGCGAGTAATGAGTTTCCACACTTATCACTAAGAAACAATAACACCGCCCAGCAGACGCACCGTCACCTGCAACTGCACCTATGTGATTAACAGCACAGTAGGCGGGGGAATAACGTGACGTAATCGGCAGCAGTAAGTGAACAGATTTTCCAAAACTAGCTGTGAAAACCTCGACAGGAAGCTCGTCTTCTAAAAACAGCTGCTGGAGGCTTTTCTATACACACGAAGCATCAGCTGATCCAAAGCTCAATATCCTGAGTTTAAAGTGTGGCAGAGATATATCACACACATATACACAAAGAATAAACTAGTGTCAGCCTCACTTTTTAGATTATACACTTTTAATCTTGTGTTTCTTTTAAAGATCATCATCAGCATTCAGCAGGAACCACTGATGTCAGTTTATCTGTCGCCTCTTCCTCTGACTCACTGATCTCACAGAGAAAACGATGAAGCAGGATTACGTCGCTCTGACTGCGTTTCTCAGTCACCAAAGTGAAATAACTGTTTGCATATCAGTCACACAAACAGCAACAGACGAGCAGCCTAGTTGGTAGGAAACAGTGCAGCGAGTAACACGAGAGGCAGCGTCAATGTGCAGCAACGAATATTCTTAACTGTTGGTCAAAACTTGTTTAGTGTTTATTATCTGCAAATAAACACAACTGCAGGTCCTGGGTGTATAAGACGACCTCGTGAGGGTCAAGACCCCGTCAGTCCTCACCTCTCGTTCTTCGCCCGAGAGACCAGACGAGACTTCTCCAGGAGGTACTTCTCCACCACTGCCCTGCGAGATGGAGAAAAACACAGAGAGGGGGGGAGGATGAGAAAAAGCAGAAGGAGGAGGATGAATCATCTGATCTAAAAAAGGTCACTCGGCTGTGTCTGTGTCTCCCAGGTCACTTGTGAAAGTGGGCTGCTAATAAAGACTGAGGGGAGGAGCGGGGGAAGTGAGGGCAGATGGTCAATCAAAGAGGGAACAAAGCTCTCAGATATGGTTGGACGCGTGTCGTCACCAGTGTTGGTCAAGTTACTTGAAAAAAGTAATCAGTAACTAATTACTGATTACTTATTTTCAAAAGTAACTAATTACTTAGTTTTAGTTACTTTTTAAAAACACGATTTACAACCTGAATAGGTGATAAAGTGATAGATCTTTCAGCCCAATTCTACTTTTTCTGCATAATCATCATACAAAATGTAATCAAATGGAAAAGTCTCTTTTTAAAACTTGTTTTATTAGTTTTAATCTTTTAACTTTATGCATCAAGCAAACATTAAATTATCTGCAACATTCTCTGACTGGAAGAAATTAGTTTAACATTTAAACCTATTTTCTGCACATTCCAGCACATAAAATAAAATATTTTGTGTGTTTACACTCAGTGTTTCAAATAGATGCAAGTAAAACACAGCAGAAAATAAATAAAGTCAAAGACTAGCGGTCCTGTTGCTCTATTTTCACCTGTAAAGCAGGAGTGGGGTAGGCGGAGGGTTACCCTGGTGCAGGTGTGCAGCGATCAGTGGAAGAATCCGCGAGTTTCTCTGTGAGTTTCCCATTACGTCGTAGCTACTCGGTGCTTGTTTGGAAGTTTAGGGGTTTTTTTCGCTGTAAAAAGAAGTTTTCTTCCCACGCACAACGGACACTAATGTTTTTGTCACTTTTTATGGAATCAAACTCAAAGTAAGGTCAGTACTTCCACGCTTTAAACGCTGCACGCTCATACTCTCTCTGCACTCGATATATGATCCATTGTTGATCTGCACACAGCTGTTGTCACGAACGTCGCACTCGCTTACGTCACTGTCATGAGACATTCTCGCAAAAAAATCACGGTTTTAGTAACGCAGTAACGCAGCGTTCCTACGGGAAAGTAACGGTAATCTAATTACCGTTTTTGCAATAGTAATCCCTTACTTTACTTGTTACTTGAAAAAAGTAATCGGATTACAGTAACGCATTACAAGTAACACGTTACTGCCCATCTCTGGTCGTCACACAGCAACACGCCGACCGCAGACAGCTTAGGATTCATGTGTTTGACTGTATAGAAGGAGACGGAGTGAAAAAGCAGGCTGTGTTTTCACTGCAGTCGACAGATACGCAGCTTTATTTACCTGCTTCACCAGGCCGAGGCCATGACGTTTGACTTATAAAATCTGATTTAGCAAAGTTGGTTTTTCAGTAGCCAAGCAAAAACAGCACTGACGCCAGTCCTCCTGACACACTAAGAATAGCTGTGCTGTGAGAAACCGGCTTCGACTACGTAAAGTTCAAACGCTAACTTACGTGCTCTGTGACGTCGGGCTGTAATCAGCTGTGCCCATCATGACCACAAAACACCCACAAAATGCTGTTTATCATCATTATTCTAACAAACAAGATCGTCTGACGGGAATCCCGATCGCGCTGCCCACAGATACTGAGGTAAGTCGCTCTCGACCTGTTAGAGGCTTCTGCAAACGTCTGTGAATATGCACAGGCATGCAGGGGTGGTGGTGCATCAATAACAATCCCTGCTCATTAGCTGATCTGAGAACAGCTGATGTTTGCTGAACGTGAGCTGAAGAAGGTTCAGAGACGGAGAGAGCATGAAAACATGCTGTCGGTCAGCTCAGAGAGCCGAGGCGAGCAGCAGCTTCCTCTTTGCTGATCCACTCCACTGGAGACGGAGAGACACACACTGTGGTGGCCTCCTAAGTCCTTAACCGCCTACAAGTGGGAGTCTACACTAGAAAGAATAATGGTGGTGTGCTTTGAGTAGATATGATATGTTCTGCACTTCGTTATCTTCAGTGGGAATCACAGAAAAGCCTCAGCCGGCTAAAATCGACTCCTCGGATTGAATTACAGAGCTGAGGCCGAGCAATGAGAGCTGGTGCTGTCAGGCTGGGGACACCCACTTAGTGTGGAGCTGAACATCTGTCAGCACAGCATCGACCTGTTCATTCACAGAGAATTAATCTTAGAAATATCACCGTATCAGCCATTAGTCTGAACGCTGCGCTAAACGTTCGCTGCAGTTAAAGCTCGACGTCTTTCTTTAAAGACATCGAGCATCTGTTCCTCTGCCTTGATGAGGAAATGAGGAAGTGACACGGCTGACCAGACTTTGATGCAGCTCCTAACCAGAGTCTGGCTGCTGAGAAAAAGGAAGGACGTGGTTGAAAGTTTCAGTGTATACACACACAGTGAACATGGGAAGAACCATGTGACGCGGTAGAAAAGTAAAGAGGAAGACGCAGCGTGTAGAGAAAACACACACACACGGTGTTACTTACCCTCTGACCACGCCGCTCTCCAGATAATTAACCTGGATGAATTTGCCAAAGCGGCTGGAGTTGTTGTTGTGGGCCGTCTTGGCGTTCCCAAAGGCCTGGAAGAGAGAAGAGGATTAAAGTCAACTACACAGAGCGCATCGATCTAACCAATCACGATTTAGCCCAATGTCCTGGTCAAATAATAATAAAAAATGAACGTAAGTGGTTAAATCTGCAGTCGGACTGGTGTACAGGAGAAGACATCAGAACACACAGCATTTAAACCTCTGCAGTTTTTCTTTAAACTGTTAACTTTCAAACCATCAGTGGAATCAGGACGTTTGCTGAAGTCAAAAACAACCGTCAGTAACTACAAAGAGGTTCAACCTCGTTTTGAAGCTGAAACCGTAGAAGCGGGTGGGAGTGGGGCAAGCATCTGCAACTCATCTGAATTTGCCCTTTTCTTCTCATTTAATCGCTCTTTGCACCTCCTCGGGGTCAATGTGTGTGAGAAAGCTTAGGTCAGTAATGATAAACGAGGCCGGGGCCGACCCTCTGTACGGCCGCGTCATGCCAACGTTTCTCTCTGGGTCTCGGGCCAATCGCACAATGACCCCAGGCGTACCCAGCCGCTCTGAGGCGCCGTGTTTATTGCACGGATACGTTACGAGAATAGCACGTTTTCCCCCCTCTTCATGATGAGATGTTCACATGGTCACACACAAACACAAAACAAGGCCGCCACAGGGGAAGTTGACTCAATGCATGTTAAATAGGAAGTACATTCTGTTTTGTAAGGCGGTCGCAGGGTGAATTTGATACAGTGGTGTCGGGATGATTGGAAAAAAGACTGCAAGTGCACACACACACATGCACGCACGCACACACGACTGAGATTCCTTAGGATGAACCGTTGACCCATTTTCTTTTCTTCTGCACAATTACACCCCTTGTGCTTTAGCTCTGTTCGTGTACGCTCGTCTGCTCTTTTTTGTTCTTTAAGCAAGAACAACTTTGATCAATTTTTATGCTTTAGTGCAAAAAAAGAACTCAAAATGTGATTTTAATAGTGTGTGTGTGTGTGTGTGAGAGTGTGTGTGTGTGTGTGTGTGTGTGTGTGTGTGTGTGTGTGTGAGACCAGAACTGTCTGCAGCTCTGAACTTGCTCAGACGGCGCCTCCACTCACCCACTCACGGAGGTTTTTCCCTCTTTTTTCTGCACAGACAATTCATCCAAGCTCTCTGCTTGTTCAGATCAACCATGCAACTGTTTTTATTCTGTTTGCTTAAATGGTTTTCTTTCCATTTCTTCTATTCCCTGTATGAAGGTCAGTTCGGTGTCCGGCACCAAACTCTGGGAAATCTGCAGGACCCAGGCTGCTGCACGGAGGGAATTCTAAACATGTCGCAGCATCATTCGTATTCAAACATGCCCTTCATCAGCTCGTCTGATTGGTTTGAAGCGCAGCAGGTATGAGGAAACACAGCGGCCGTTTCGCCGCACGTTGTCTATGGAGAGACGAGGCCTAATAGGAACTCTTACGCAATAAGGTTCGCCCTCAACGAGTTCATAAAAGAAGCAGAAAAAGAACGAGGCGGAAAAAAGGCACAACTAGGTGAAAGGGACCTTGGCAATCTACAGCGAGTGCACGCGCTGCATACAGAGAGCTTTCAGCCCACTTCTGTTCGTTTAGTCATTTATTTTCAATGACAACAGACAACATCCAAAGTATGAACTCCAAATGTGAACAGACAGACATTTAAATAAGCATTCAGAGTGTTTGTAATGTGTTTTTGTCCTTTCTCACATTCAAGCTTTAATATTGGTGAAACGATTCACCTGATATGAACCGTTTAAAAACATGATGTGGTTTCGACAGGCCGCGAAATCTGCTGTCAGTGACTGGACATCAAATATCTTTGGGACCTTCAGCAGAGCCAGACAGGTACCTTTAAAGCAGGGATGCACCGATACCGATACTGTAAAATGTGTGTGTACTCATACTCGTAAAAGTTAACCGATACCAACTTATTTCATTAGTCAGAGGGTGGCTTGTCATTTCTGTTGTAGTTTTTTAGATTGGCCACTAGGGGGCCAATTATTATTTTATTTATTATTTATTTTATAATAATTATTTTGCTTGTTTGTTTACAATATGGACACTGCAATAATTTAAAAGTTTATTTTATTCGCAAACCTATTTTGTATTTATTTTATTCCAAACAGAAGTGTTTATTTATTATTCTGAAGTATCGGTTTTTGTACTCTGTATCGGCAAGTACTCAGATCCAAGTATCGGTATGGTATCGGTTTGAAAAAATTGGTATCGTTGCATCCCTACTTTAAAGGTTAATCAGCTCCCTCCCTCAAAAATGAAAAACATTTTATGCAATTCCCAGAAGATTTCTCACCTGGAATTATGTTTTCATATGAATTTGAGACGTCAGCTGGGAAGTTTCTGTTAACACTGACCGAGCGGTGAGACTTCACAGGTTTTTCAGTGATACTGTGAAGCTAATAAAAACAGCAAATCTGAAAGTATCGTGGAGATGTGAGAAACCTGAAAGCGATCTATGGGGAAACATACGAGACCGTGTCGTCACACAGCGCACATTTCTCACTGATTTCGACCTGCAGAGAGCCGGTTTCACTGGTATCCCACTCCCCGTACATTCCCACTGTATCAGAGCCAGACTTACCAGTCTGAAGACTCACATCCCTATTTAGACAAGCTCGCCCCTCCCACACACACACACACACACACACACACACACCCTTACAAAGAACACTAGGGGAGTGTCTCTGTGCAGTTTATGAGCAGTTTGTCTCAACAAGCGAGTGTGACATGATATAATTCAAACAGCTTAAACATGAGATGTAGTGAAAGCCTGCATAAACACGAGGAAACCAAAAGAAAAGAAAACCCAGCAAAGGAGGGAAAGTTTGATTTTGCACAAGATTGGATGTTTTGTGACTTTGCTGCCCTGAAAGTTGTTGTATTTCCTCATTTTCTTGCATAGTTTTAGCGTGCACACTGACGCCAAAGCTGAACGTTAAGACAACTTTGTAATGAGTGAAGACGTGTCCCGGAGCATCGCTGCATCCTTTCAGGTTTTGCAGTTCAAAAGAGCTTCAGTTAAAGTTTCCACAGGCGCTGCCAAGGCCCTGACACCGACACCTCGCTGCAGCAACTGCCAGTTCCCACATTCACAGCGGACAACGGCAGTCACTCATGCAGAAATGACTCAAACTGCTCGGTGGACATGTTTACTCGTTTGGCAGCAGAAAGTTTAAACTAAAAAGTATATCTGTCATGTTTTTGAAGCCTTAGACACGCTCATCTATCACCGGTTACATTGGAAAACCAAGCAGCAGGATCTATATCATCGCTGGCATAACGCTGAGGCCGATCGGTGCTTAGAGACAAAATAATCACTTTGTTGTTGCCATGAATGTGAGAAATGCTTTGGAGAGATCACATGATGTTGGCAGCGATTGAATCCAACCACATCTCTGCACAGTTCTTGCTCTAAGCTTTGCTTCAGGCTGCCAATATATCCCACCGACTACGCTTAAACCCTTCGAGCTCGTCTGAACCGCCGACAACGAACGGATTCTTTCAAGCATCACAACGCCGTCGACGGCAGAAACAAATACTTCCATCTTCTGTAATCTTTCTACACAAAACAAACACAATGATGCCGGTTTGGACAGAGAAAAGTTGAAGTAATTTTTGGGAGTTTTCTAATTAGATTTATTGATTATTACAACAATCGCACACACAAATAGCAACTTATGCTTTTAAAAAGTAGGGCAATTATCACCTGGCAGCTACACAGCACTAAATCAATTACTGTGGAGACTCGCACTGGATGCATGGTGGTAATAAAGCGGTGGTGGGGAAACAGTAATTGCTTCAGTATGCAAAGGCTGATTGTAACAAATTATTCCTATTTTTAGCAAAGCCTGGAAAGCAAATCAGAAACCAACTTAAAAGCTAAATGATGGAGTTTTGCTCTGGTGTAAAAAGTCCTTTTTAACTCTAAACCATCTGCACCCAACTTAAGTTTCACAATAAACTGCACAATCGTCTATATTTTAGGAACAGGATCTAAAAATACTGGCACGTACGCAGAAGCACAGGCGTACTGAATCTGCACCACGAGAGGAACCGACCGGCGGGGTCACGAGGAGTCATTCTGCACAATCCATGAAGGAGGAAACGGCACACACAACTTTTTCTCCGATTCTCATTTAGTGCAAGAATGTCAGCAATTCTGATCTCTGTGAAGTGTTTAGTCTGAACTAGGGTTAAGTGACGAGCGCAGCCGCCAAGTCGGCAACAAGCGGTGATGACGAAGGAGGACTTAAAGGATGCATCAGCGGGAACATCGTTTCAGTCTGCTGTGCGGGAGCATTTTGTGCTCTCCAAAGATGACGGCGGATAAACTGAGCGTGCTACCGCTGGGGCTCACGCTATCGGCGGCACGGCATCTACGGAGACATCGCCATGGTGTGTTTACTGGCAGCGCAAGGAAGAGAGCCGGGTAGGAAAGAACAACGTCTACTCCCTGCAGCTTTTAAACAGTCGGGGCTAAAAGCTACAATAAAAGCAGGAGGAGGTTTCACAGCTGAGGATGCAGCTTAAAGCTGCTGCAAAGTATTCAGGATATCAATAAAGTAACAATATCCTCCAGATGACGCTTCAGAAAAGACACAATGAGGAGTCTTTAGCACACCACGTGGAGCTCTTACTACAGTAACCCCTGACCCTAACCTGCAGAACCACTGAAAGCTTTCTGTTTACATCGGAGCGGAGATGGACCGTGTCACTCTGCAGGCTCGGCCACACACGTTAGCGTCTCGCTGAAGCGCCGACAAACGGTGATGGAATGGAAACGAAGGGCAAAAGCACATCCCTGTTATTACACACGAAACAACAACACAACAAATGCAATCAATGCAGCAGCTGAACTGGGGCGTCACATCGTGTGTCTCACAGTAAAACAGGCTCCTGTTTGTCCACTGAAGCACAGCAGCCAGCCGTGCCCTGAAAACCAAGCAGGAGAAGCTGGAATGGCCTGTTCACGAGCACGTGACAGGCTGCAGCGTTCATGCACAGTGATGTCAGAAACTATGTCAAGGATACTGGAGGACCTAATTAAGGTTCTCAAACCTCTGAAGAGTACAACGACTGATGAGCACAGAAACCTATCAGCCCTTTGCAGAAGCTTATATTGAAATCCATGACAGAGCTAAAGTCCTGGAAGGCAGACGCAAAGATCTGCACAGAGCCGGATCCTGGATCCAGGATTTCAGAACTATTTCCTCTTTTATTTAATGAGACAATCTAAACCGACAGTCAGTCCAGTCTGTGTGAGGACCTTGCACAGAAGTTATCAAGCCTGCTGTCATAACTGATGACGCATCTGCAGCTTCTGAAGGAAGGCCTTTGGTCCAGAGCCTCGGCGCCGAGTTCAAGAGGAATCTCTCACTGTAGCCGTCAGATTTCTGACATCATTTTTTCAGGCTGAATTATTTTTGATGATCATAAAACATTTTCCAGTGTTGCAGTCTGCAGAGAAAATGTTGCTAAAGCCAAAATGCTCCCACCCCAGAGCCTTTTTGGGTCCATCGGCTGATTGATCAGACTGAAAGGTAACATTAAGCAGGACATGAAGTGAAAAGGTTCAAGAGGTATGTTAAAGTTTTCATGCACCAGCTTTGCTCCTCTTGTGGTTTGGTGTTTTACCAGATTGGAGTCGTTTTAAGCCACTCCACCCATGTCTAGATGGGGACCACATCAAACCCCAGCCTGTGGTGTGGTCACAACACGAATAGACCCTGAAGTGGCACAGCTGACATGTAGCAGTACATGTCAGCTGTGTGCGGACTGCAGGGCGAAGCGTGTTCTGCTTTTCAGCAAGATGCTGAACGGCGTGATTACAGGAGGCCTCTGCATACGTGTGTGTTTATAGGACGGTTGACTCATGGGCCGGCACAGTGACTTAATCACAGTAATGCCAGCTTTTCCCAGACTCACACACAATGCCACCCAGCCTGAATAACTACCCATAAGCAAGAGATAAACAATGGATCAGCAGATGCTATGGCCTCCTCTGCACTTCCTGAACTACAATACAATACTCTGGCCTGCCCACGCCCCTCAAGACTCTGAGCTAACAGTAGACAGAGCTACCGCTGCTACTTCCCATGTCGTAGCGACTTCCTGTTTGGTGCTTCGGGATAACAGGAACTTCCTGTCTGAAAGAGTGAGCGTGGCAGGAGGAGGCTTAGGATCTGAAAAAGGCATATGTGCTTAAGTAAGATGTTAAGCTTCCAGCACAGAGCTTTAGATTACATATAACAGGCCACCTATATTCATTAGAGGTGGGAATCACCATACATCCCACGATACGATATTATTGCAATTTTTAAAAATTAAATTAAATTAAAACAAAATATAATTTTACATTAAATAAAAAAGTTTTAAACTTAATTAAAATAAAACATATCTTAAATTAAAATAAGTAAACTGTCATGTTTATTGCTGCCATAAACAAGTTAAACACATTTGGACAGTGAAGGAATGTCAGGATTCAGAAAAAGGATCAACATGCTCTGAAGTCAGAGCACAAAAACCTTTTTTGTAACAAAATATCGATTTCTGCTGTCCCTGTATCCATACATTATTAGCAACAAAATATCACCATGCTACACAGTATCCATTTTCCCCCACCTCTAATATTCATGCCTCTGCCTTTATTTAAACTGTTCAACATTTCTTTGAATACGTGTCACATTTTAGAAACGACCACATTTAGAAGAGAGCGACAGGAAACGTTCAGCTGGTAATTTCATTAAAAAAAACCCAAAACTACAATTCCACTCAAGCCGATCTGATCTTAGACGGGCTGATTGTGCGATTAATCGCACAACGACCCACATTACTCACCACATAATTGCATTAAAAGACACCGAGGCCACAAAAAGACAGCTATTACCATAGCTGCTGTCCACACCGTACGGTTCAATACAAGCTAACCAGCACATACTCCACGATAATACCTGTATGATTATTAGTGTGATGACAGAGCGGTGCAGCATTGTGCGTCACTTTCAGAGGCAGCTTCAATTAAAAGAACTGAAGTTCTGCTGGTTTCTTTATCCAGTGTGTATTACAGCAGGCACACATCCTGTTGCTACTTACAGTGCTGAACACATTCATTAGACCACCTGTCATAAAAACACGTTTTTCTGTGCAGGAAGTAAACAACTGATTTGGTATCTAAAAATAACAACGTGCTTTACTATTTTTCTATAAATTCACAGATGGCAAAAATTATATTTTAGCATTAAAAATGAGGATCTTGCACACACTAGTGGACTGACCATTAGAGAAACAACATTTATGACATAACTAAGGAATAATGGAGTCTCTCATATCAGGAGCTTTCATCTGCATGAGAAAAACTGTTTGCACAGCGTCGCCTGGCTTTCTCTGCATCCGTCTGCGGGACCTCGATTGACTCAATCGTGCTTTTATCCTGAGCAAGCTGCTTAACTGCTAATATGCTTGTGTTGTTGAAATGAAAACTATTCAGCAAAGTGTTGCAATGGACTAGAAACCGTTTGTATTATCACTTTTTTTAAATAACTGAGAGACTTTAATTCTCTTTCCAGCATGCATGAATCTGCACCAGAATATAATCAAAATATTTTGTCTGTTCTAAAGTTTAAAGCTGCATATTTCACCTTCTCAGGACTAGAAGATCGTTCTTAACCACAGCTTTTAAACGTTCTCCTGTATGAAAGCCAGCTTGCTTAAACAGAGCCAGGCCCTACTGACAAAAAAGAAAAAGATGGCAAAAGAAAACAAAGAAGCCAAAAGAACCACGTAAGAGAGGATCAACCAGTCGAACCGGTTCACGAGTGGAAGCACAGCTTTATTGCTTTTCTGCAGCTTGAAGCTTTTATTTGTTCCATTATTTTCAGGACAGAGGCTGAAAAATTAAAGAACAGCATACAGAAAAAGGGGGGCGCTAAGTAGGACAGGAGCTTTGCAGATGGTTTCAGGTTGTGGCCTTTCATTCTGCCAGCACCGCACGATGATCTCACCTCGTCAAAATGTGGGCCGGACCTTCAGGCCTCCCCTATAGCTCGATGACACACACATGTTCAGAGACACAGTCACACACTTTCCACTGCTGTAACCTGACCAGCCTCCAAAAAGGAACCAAATTAAATCCTTTTGTAAAAACTCCTCCATTTGGGCAAAAACACTAAAAATAGTATAAAACCCTCTAACGACGTCGACACACAGCTGTGAGCGCCACGAACCTTAAAACAACCAGAACTTCTACACTCATAACTCAGGAGGTTCATCCAGCTCAAACACAACCTGACTAAAGTAAAAAAGATGATGAGTGCAGGCTGAAAGGGTGAGTGACCAGTGAGATTACTGAGGCCAGATTCTTCTTGTAAAACAATAAAGAAGAGGAACTATTACGCTATGACAGTTTAGTCATTAATTCTTGGATGAACGGTCGTCTTTGGGTCGCGGGGTTAAGGTGAAGGCTCTGACTGGGCCGTTTCCTAAAATCCCTTCTTTGTCAAAAATCACCTTATTGATTTACTCCTGTGCTTTGTGTCATTATGTTGGTGACTCACTCAAACACTCCTGAGCTTCTGGTTTGGACTGCTGCTCTGACAATCTGTAAATGTTTGGATGCAATTTTTAATACTTATTCCTTCAAAGACGGCGAGACATCAAGTCTGTAGATCAGGGGTGGGCACTCTCGGTCCACGAGGGCCGGTGTCCTGCAGGTTTTAGATCTCACCTTGGGTCAACACACCTGAATCACATGATTACTTCGTTACCAGGCCTCTGGAGAACTTCAGGACATGTTGAGGAGCTAATTTATCCATTTAAATCAGCTGTGTTGGTTCGAGGACACATCTAAAACCTGCAGGGACACCGGCCCTCGTGGACCGAGAAAGCCCACCCCTGCTGTAGAAGGAGAGCCCGAGTACCCAAACCACGATGCTGCCTCCGCCGTGCTTCACAGCTGGGTGACATCCTCCAAACATCTTTATAGTTCGACTTTTGTCTCATCTGTCCAAAGAGAATTGTGATGCGGGACAGCCAGGTGGCCGTTTGTGCCACGGTGGTTTCCTTTGTGGTCTCCTAACACCAGTGTTTTTTCCATACTGGCCAGACCAACAAGTATTTCAGCAAGCTGCAGATATTTTTATTCATGAGGTTTTTCCTGTTTAAAGGACACCTTCTTACAAATTAACTGCATTTTCTACAGAAACTGCAGTTTCTGTAGAAAATGTTACAACGTGTAACACTAGAAAAAGTGTTACAATGATAGCTGTTACAACGTTTCAGCTATCGTTGTAACACTTTTTCTAAGAGCCTTCCTAAGTTGTTGCAGCATTTCAACCATGCTTTAATCTTCTTCCCACAAAGTGGCACCAACACACCTCACACATTCAACCTCGTGTCCTTAACTGGAACAAATAACTACAAGAAGCTTTAAGAGAAGTCGTTAGCGCAGAGATCAACTCAACAATTCAGCCTGGACTGCATGTTCGCCGTGTGCCTGGTACACCTGCGACCTATAGACGCGCACATTAAGGTAACAGGTGATCTTAAACTGGCCACCTTCCTCTGTTAGCCTCATATCCTGCCACCTGCCCTGAGTTTGATAAGCAGGAGAAAAATGGATGTGTGGCATTTGGCCCATATTTAATAAGTAAATACTGCAGAAATCCAAAGGGTTCCCATTACATTTGTGTGGCGTTGGTATACAGGGAACATTTGTCTCAGCTGTTTACACATGAAGCGTCTTTCAGCAGGCTAACGCTAAGGAGAAAACCTTAAAAACACTAAAGTTTCCACGTCTCTAAGTAAAACCCATCTTTAGCTGCTGTGATGATGCCAAGAGGAAATGCACAGCTGGTCAACATCCCGGGCGATCGCGTGACCGGTCCCAGATGCAACCCAACCCGGTCGCCATTTCCTCCGCTGACCAGGCCAGTAAAGGCCAAACTCGTCTCCCTGTCTGGCCCTGCGACCACAGCTCTGGACTGACATAGCACACATGCATTCTGGGAGTAAACGGCAGACTGTGTTTGCCAGAGGGACCAGAACTCTGCTGATTGAGGGGGAAAAAGCCTCTGCTGCCTCCTCCCCTTCTTCCCTCGACCTGCCATCCAGAACCAAAGACTCTGACACACATCAAGGGACCCAGGCTGCGCTCATTCAAATGCATCTGAATAAAGCAGCAGCAGCTTTGTGAGGAAGAGCTCGAGTACTGAGTCAGGGGTGGCGTCAGAGACGGGACAGATGATAGATGAACACACTGAGATACTGCAAGTTATTGCAAACCCTCCATTCTTGCCATTCAGCCAAAAGCTTGTGGCCAGTTCTTGTTAAACGTCTTTTTTTATCTAGTTCTGTTTCCAAGCGGTGCGTGCTCCACAGATTTACTTTCAGAGATCGGGGTGGGGGGTTTGTCCTCTGAATAAACCACATTCCACATACGGCCGTTCTGACTGCAGGTTTATTTTTAGCCCCACTTCTGCAACATTAAAACTGAAAAATATGTAGAGATTTACTTCCAAATCAGGACCGAGAGTAATCACTTCCCCACTCTGACGAAGGCTGTCAAACTAAAAACAAGTAGTGGGATTTCTGCTTTTTGTCTACTTGGCATTTGAATGTGCAGCAGGGCTGTGCAGCCTGAAATCTCATTGCAGCCGCAGACAGAAGCTTTTATCTGTCATCATCTGCACACAGCATCATGGTGGATTCAGTCGATGCTGCAGGGCTAACACACTGTGGAAAATATTCAAAGCTGACTTAATCTACAAAATACAATGTAAGACAACACTCGCTGCTTATAAGAGAGGACAAAGAGACGCAGCGATGTGAATGCTGAAAATGACTCGACAATAATGCTGCTCGAGGTCTGACCAGATGTAAATTCTTCCATATGTGAAAGTGGAGGAGACCCCGTTTCTCATTACGGCGATGAAAAATAAACAAAACCAAGTCGACTGTTCTTTGCCACGTAGCTCGGAGTTTCAGCTCGAGCAGAGCAGCTGCACGTTACGCTGCGGCGCTTTGTTAAAGCGATGTAAAAGTAGGCAGCTGTTAGCTTTTACCTGCATATGTTTTATGTTGTTTTTTAAACTGTGAGAGCAGCCTGACGGACAGAAGACTTCATGTAATGAGCTCAAAAGTGGACATTTGAATATGTGCATGCATGTCGTGGAGTTCATCTGATTAGCTCCGCCCTTTCCTGTCCTGAGACGCGCTGTTCAAAGACCCGGCCACGCCTCTGTGCTGTTTTTATACTGGAAAACTCTTTTTTTTAATCATTCGTAATTACCCACCAGCGACTTACACCAAGTGTTACGTTTCACTTTGTTTATGGTTTTTGTTCAGTCTCAGCTGTCAGCGGTTGTAGAGCGAGTCAGTACAAGTATCCAGTTTCTCACAGCAGAAAGCAGGAACACGTACGGTCACCTGACCGAAACTTTGACAAAAGTCAGTTTAGCTCCAAATTAAACGTTTAGCTCCAAATTAAACGTGCACATCTTTCTGCTGTCAAAGACAGAAGTCAGAGAAAAGCTGTTTTACCTCCAGCTACGTAAACCAGCACTGCAAATGTAATCGAAATCATCTGTGTGCTCAAAAGCAGATAGGAAACCAATACAAAGCCTTTTATCTTGCCTGGCTTCCCACAGCATTTTCAAAGGCGATGAAGCAACACGATGGTGTTAATAAAGCAACTTCCCTTTTGTTCATTTCTTCTTTCTTTACCTGCTTCGTTCTTTATGCCACAAACATTTACACTGTACAGAAACAGGCTGTGTCATGTTGGCCCACGCAGCAGCCTGAAAATAGATTTCCTCAGATGTTTTCACCATTCATAACTACAGACACATAAACCTGTGAAATATCTCCAAATGTAGCTCGCTGCAGTTTTTCATCTCGTGTCTGTGCTTCTGTACGTCTAAGCAAACTCATGAGTCACTTCTGAGGAAGTGCTCTCGCCACTCGATGTGACCTAATCAAGAGAGCGACTGAAACCAGTGCAGTAAATAAGTATGGCACTCTGAGGAGCGACGCCCATGTGGACGCACCTTAAACCTCGTGTAGAAGTCTATGGGAAAACCTTTGTGACCTATTACTTCGGTAAACACTTTCCTAACGAGTTTATAGTCTCGATTACTAATTTCAGGTCTTCTTCAATACAGACTGATGCTCATTCTGTAAATTATGGTCCAATATAGATTAAAAATGACAAAGAAGCGTATGCCTAATGATGTGGCAACCTGTGTGGACGTCAGCTCTCAGTCCAAACCATCTTTTTTCTGCACCCGTGGGTCTATGTAAACATCTTTAACCCTTTAAGACCATAGAACCAAGTCCGCCAGAGCTTATATTATATTTTTACATGCTGTGGAGCCATTTTTGGGAGCATTTCAAGTTGCTATACATCAATACAACCATTATATATATATAATAATATGTATGAATTAAGTGCATAGTAATTACATAAATTGCAAAAAAGTGCAATAAACTTCAAAAAAATGTAAAATCGTTTTTGTTTTTTTAACATATATTTCTAGTTAGAGAAATTTAAGAGGCTTATCCCTCAAAACTGTAAATACAAAAAAGTTGCACAAAATAGTTTCCCACCACAGGAAATTTATTTTGAGTGTCTTCATAGTTTTATTTTTGAAATACACCAATTTTTATATACTGCAGGAAAAACAAAAATAAATATTATAATGCAAATTTGCAAATAAGCAGCATATGCATCAAAATAAACTATTTCCAGCAGTGCAATATGAGTCCTAAGCATCCCAGAAACCACACAGAAAGTCATAAAGTCAAACATAACTTTTAAAAACACCAGTATAGGCTCATGAGGCCCTGATGGTAAAAAACTACATTTCCGTGAAAATGACGTCACTTCCGGTTTCAGGCAGGTCATGGCGGACATGCGATAGTTCGCGCTGATGGACGTAGGAAGTGTTACAAACAGCTGATCGGATCGGCAAAGCGTGTTTCTGGAATATTATGTTTTTGTTGCTGCAAGTGCTTTTTATGCAGTTTTTGCAAAGCTATATGTGGAAGGAAACTGTGACCGAGGACAAGCTGATGGCATAAGATGTAAGTACAACTCCTCCGGTTTCATATGCAAAAAAAATTATTGCGCTAGCTCACGTGGTTGCAGAGCTACCGGGATTTAAAAATAGTTACGCAAAACAGAGCGTGCCCGCTCTGACCGGTTTTAAAGGGTTAATATACTTTCTTTAGTCCCTGCAGCTGGATCAGCTACGGTTTAAAGCAGGGCTAATTCAAATTAGCTGAGCTACAGTTCAATTAAATTGTCCACTGGAGTAGAGACACACCCAGCCATCACACATATCATCTTACCTCCAGAACTGGTCCAGCACCCAGGATGGTCCTCTCCACCCCGCTGGCGTAGCCCTTCTGGCTGAGAGCAGTCAGACAGTGGATCAGGAAGTTGGTACTTTGGGTCTTGCCTGAGCCACTCTCCCCAGAGATGACAATGCATTGGTTGACCTTCTTCCTGAGCATAGCGTAGTAGGCCACATCTGCGATAGCGAAAATATGAGGCTCCAGTTTGCCCAGCTGGTGGTTCTCGTACATCTTGACATACTTGGGGTTGTAGATGGGCAGGAACTTAAAGGGGTTGATGGCGATGAGGATGCTCCCTGCATAGGTATAGATCTTTTTCTTGTGAAACCGTGTGCGCAAGTTGTTTAATATGCTGTCCTCATTGAGGACGGGGAGGTTGCAGAGGTCTGCAAAATCATCCTGGGGAGGGGGGAGGAAGCCCCTGGCAGCGAGCCGCTGTGCCTCCTGTTCCTTGGACAACATCGGGAGGTGGACATAACGGATTGAGCCGTCACGATTCCTCTCCTGGGTCAGATTATAAAGACGAAAACAGCACGTATTAGCCGTCAAACTGACACACTGATTTCTTGAGACTGTTAAAAATATTCCGGGCTGTTTGCATTCCTTAAAACCGGCCAACATCATCAAGGCCGGGGCCAAACAGCACTCACACATGCTGCTGTTACATTTTCCATAAATAGTCTGCAAACTAGTATCTAGGCTTTAACAACTTGCTGTTTTTTCTCACTAAAGGAGAAACAGAAAGTAGAAGCACGTTGACTGAGCTGACCGTAACGTGTCGTGTGCCGTCAACTCTACCTGTAGTAAGAAGTAAAAGCCAAGGCTCTGAGGGTGTTGCTCCTGTGCTTTTCGAGGCCACAGCAGGAACCTCTGCACCGGCAGGTCTCCGGCCTCCAGCACCCACTCTTCCCCACCACATTCCTTCACCTCTGCCAGCACGTACAGGCGCCTGGGGTCCAGCCCCAGTGCCGTAGTGGCGTCCGAGATCACCGAAGCAGCCGTTGCATCCTTCTGCACTCTGATAGAAGCAGATTAAAAACAATTATAAATACGTTGTGCAATAAGTTTGTGCGCATAAAATAAATGCAGCAACAACAAACGAACTAAACCGTTGATGCTGATGTTGATTTTCCAGGTGAGATACTCACTTGAGGTTGCAGCAGGTGGATGGGTAAGCAGCCAACCTCGGATAGATCTGGAGCGTGTACGAGCGGCCATCCTGATCGACAGGGTTAGCTTGCCCGCCTCCCCCGCCTCCCCCGCCTGCAGTCGTTGCCATGTTGGCAGCGCCATCTCTGACACTCATTCTGAGCCAGGGGGTGTGGCCTCAGCATGCCGCACACACCGCTTCTCTCTCACTACGCAGCACCTGAAGAAAAACAACAAATATTTTCATCTGTTCGACTATCACTGTCATTACTGATCAGATAAACATGTCGAGCCTAAAGACGATCGTGCTGAGGTTCCCACAGAATAAGACTACACGTGTGCAGGTGAGGCATGCTCCAGTGCAAGGATGAAAGGATTGACTTTGCAGACATTAACAGGTGATGGTGCATGTGTCCAACTCAATCATATCGTCACAACTGCACGCATCCATTTGCCTCAATCTGAGTGTGGCAGGCAAACATCTTCAGTTTGCCTCCTGCACACCTTCACACAGTCAGAGTATTTCCAGTATAGTCACTAAGTATGTGAAACAGGCCGCCTCCTCCCACACGTGACGTTAAAATAAAAACTCTTCTCACATTGTCCAGAGCTTATTTATGAAAATGACTTTTTGAATGCCTTCCAATATAAATCGTTTTAGCGTTTCACAGGTCAAACAACGAATCGAACGTTTTAAAACAAGTGAAATCGTTTCTTTTCAGTATCAGATTTCATCACTCCAAGTATCCTGCTGATTAACCTAGAAGACAAGTAAATGTAAGAGTTTGGTAGATCAATATATGTTGATTTAAATATATTTGACTTAAAAAAAAGCCCTTCCATGTTTGTGGTCTTTAAAAACAGCTCAGTCATCTAAGTAGGTCAGGCACATCCATTTCAACCAGAGAGAAAAAGACGCATTTGTCAAGCATCAGATGCATATTATTGTCACGTCACTGACGTCACACGGCCTTGCTAGGGAAACCATAAGCTGCAGCTGCAGATGCTGCACAGGAATTCAACCCTTCCGCTTAGTGATAGCAACAAAGACAAATGCTGAGAGCACTTGGGGCAAACCACAACTGGGCTAATGACTGCACAACTACAGTAATGCATGCTGCACCGCTTGGTTCAGGTCTAATCAAGTTAAGCAACTCTGGACCACAACAACTCATCTCTATCTGCCAATGACTTGATTTTCACTGCTGACATGTTGCCAACACAAAACAGTCTTTGCACAACTTCCAGCAGATCACTGAGAGTTCTTCACTCCTTACTATAGACTTGACTGATTTCATCACCACGGGGAAGCTCCCAGACTCACCCTCATGCTGTAAGGGACAAACGTCTTCATGACGAATCACATGGTAACATTTACTGCAGTTAAACTGCAACACAGTCAGGCACCGGCTCTTTCAAAGCTCTTTCATGCATCTAAACCGTTTAGATGAAATATTGCAGTTCAACAGCATCAAGAAACCACGCTCTCGTTTCAGGTTACCAGTGTATTAACCAGTGAAACCTGCCTATTTTTATCACTATTTTTAAGTATGGGAGGTAGGTTATTACCTGCATTAACATGTTTTAATCTAAAATCTATTTAAAAAGAACAGCAGACCCTGAGTGGAACTTTCTGCAACTTCTTGTTGCACCATGAAGTGATGATGATGATTTTAGATTTAAGTCTTTTAATGGAAACTCTGTCTCCATCGTGGGCTTTATCGCCCGTAAAGCAAAGAAATACTATTTAAGTGACATAGTGTCCATGTGTGAGACTATATGAAGTAGAGGTGGGAATCACCATACATCCCACGATACGATATTATTGCAATTTTTTAAAAATATTTTGCGATATTCAGATTCTGTACATAAAGGTAAACTTTATCAATATTCATTTTCTCTAATATCAAAGTCTCACACTCAGTCTTTCTCTCATTTCAGTTTGATTGTTGACAAACTGAACGGTTTGTATTACAGTCTAGTCCAACTTAACTGAATCAACCATCTGGTACAATTATAGCTATTCTGAACTATGCAGTTTATGAAAACTATGCAGCCCCTTCAGCAACTGAAGAATTTGAAAGTAAATTAAAACAAAATATAATTTTACATTAAATAAAAAGTTTTAAACTTAATTAAAATAAAACATGTCTTAAATTAAAATAAGTAAACTGTCATGTTTATTGCTGCCAAAAACAAGTTAAACACATTTGGACAGTGAAGGAATGTCAGGATTCAGAAAAAGGATCAACATGCTCTGAAGTCAGAGCACAAAAACCTTTTTGTAACAAAGTATCGATTTCTGCTGTCCCTGTATCCATACATTATTAGCAAACAAAATATCACCATGCTACACAGTATCCATTTTTCCCCCACCCCTAGTTATTACCTGCATTAACATGTTTTAATCTAAAATCTATTTAAAAAGAACAGCAGACTCTGAGTGGAACTTTCTGCAACTTCTTGTTGCACCATGAAGTGATGATGATGATTTTAGTGCTCTGGCAGTTTAAGTCTTTTAATGGAAACTGTCTCCATCATGGGCTTTATCGCCCGTAAAGCAAAGAAATACTATTTAAGTGACATAGTGTCCATGTGTGAAACTATATGAAGGGAGGCGTGACTGAAAACAGGAGAAAAACAACATTATTACTCCTGCTGCTGGAGACAAACATCGCTGTGGCCATCATAAAAAAAGATGGTGATCTTAATTCTTTCAGAAATAAAGTTTCTTTACTTTAAAAGTTTGAGGGCAGGAACGAGGTTTTTAGAGTTTTTATTGGTTCCTTGATGTCTTTTAAATAAACTTTGTATGGCTTTAAATCTGTTTGTGTGTGTTTAGCTGTATCTTGAAGTGAATTGTATGACATCAGCTGGGACATTATTTTAACCCCACCCCCAAGTTAAGCACTTCTCCAGTTGGTGGACCACACGTGCTGCCACCCGGGTTTTCTATTGGTGGTTCCTCTGTTAAAGTCAACAGCATCGTTACAGACTCGTGCAGAGCCTAACTGCATCCGAATCATTGTGAAGTGTCACTTCTTTGTATCCTGCCTGTTTACTTTAGACTAAAACAACTCTGGAGATGTAGTGAGTATCTCAGGCTGGCACGATGACAGCTTTCCATCACTGACTCAAAGTCTGGCTGTTATTGCAGATTCATTAGAAGTCACCTGGAGCAGAACTGAAGTAGTGCTGAGCACTGATTCACTGTAACATCCAGCTGGGTCACAGCCAAAGAATATAATCCAAGTTAATGCCGTCTATCACAAACGTAATGCAGAACAGCGACCTACAGGTCAGCTGAGTGTGAATCACAGGAGAAGCAGCTGGGGAAAGTTTGCTGGTGATGGATCACGTAGCGTGGCATCAGTAATGCACGCCGCGCTCGCTGCGAGCCCCCTCTTGGGGAAACGTGAACCTGGCTTAAATCGCTGCAGGGTGAACAGCCGGTGCTGCTTTGGTAAACCGATCCTGGCTCGAGTCCTAAGTACCAAGACGGATAGTTTATCATTTCTGTCATTGAAGCAGACGCAAAAAAAGGGAAAGTTTAACTCACAGAAACGCCCAAATTAAG
Organism: Neolamprologus brichardi; assembly: GCF_056152115.1. NCBI lineage: Eukaryota > Metazoa > Chordata > Actinopteri > Cichliformes > Cichlidae > Neolamprologus > Neolamprologus brichardi. The sequence goes on from NC_142125.1 coordinate 1,079,815, forward strand.
CACCGCTGCAGACAGGAGGCACTGACACACGAGGGTCCTCAATTATGAATGATTAATTTCCCCATCATAAAGTTTATTTTCAATTAAACTCTTTGGTGAATGACAAAAATCGTGAATACAGAGTCCGTCTACAAAGAGGCGTTTTGCAGATCGTTGACTAGCTCAGATAAGATGACATCGCACTTCATGTGCACAAAAATCCAGTTGTGTAACGGCGGCAAAGCCGATGTTCTGGCTTTTCCTCGACTCGTTAATTGCAGGAGTGTCTGCTGAAGAAAGAATAATTACACAACAATTAGCATCTCATGAAGAAATTAATGTTTCGGATTAACTAAGAAAGCAAAGCAAACCACACGAGGCTGCCCAGCAACTGATGTGTTCTAACCAATGAATCTGGAGCCTTCACCCTTTTCTGTTTCCTCTGTGATAAATGAGCATCATCTGTTCACTTTAAGTTTAACTGGAAAAAGGGATTAACTCTATAACGCGTACAAAATAAACTACATAATATAAAATGGAGAACTACAAAAATGCAACAACAAAGACGTCTTCATGAAGCCAAGTCTGTAATTATCGAGGCCACAGTTGAGAATTAGAGGAAAAGCAGAGCAACTTCAGCCTCGTGAGCTTGTGGCTCTGCCAGGCTCGCTGACCACAGTCCCAAAAACATGCAAGCCTGTAAAATGCCAAGGCATGCAAAACTTTAGAGACCACAAAGGACAGCACGATCATTATCCTCCATCATGAGCGCCGTCTGGTTCGAATCTTTCAATAACTCCTGAGCGGCTCTCTCTACGCGAGCTCTAACAGAGAAAGCGTACGGCTGCAGTATCTGTATGCAAGGCACGGAGACTTGCAGCTCAATTTGTGCAGCGGTGCATAGAAGGAAAATCAAATATATCTTAAAATAAAAAGGTAGTGACAGAAAAAAATCTGCAGACACAGGCAGGAAAAGTAAACGATGAGAGGTCTCAGGGGACAATCAGAGGAGAAAGAGGCTTTGAGATAATAAAGCTTCCTCCCTGCAGAGCAGATCCGCGGTGACGATGCCGTGCATTCCTCAGATAAGACTGTGGATCGTCTGCTTTGCGTAGGCTTAGCCTGGCACTTACGAGGGGCTGATGGGAAGACGCCACAGCACAGAGCTACAGATGATTACAGAGGGGCTTTTTGCCTGCTTACTGTGGGCAGCAGAACACAGTAATAACATAACTGTGAGCAATAACTCACCCCCACCTCTGCATTGTCCAGTCAAATACCAAATACAGCTTCAAATAGCTCGGAGTTCACATCACGCAGGACCTGTCATGGTCCTGTCACATCAACAGGTGAAAAAGGCCCGACAGCGTCTCTACCACCTCAGACGCTTGAGAGACTTCCGACTGCCGACTCCAAGGTGCTCAGGAACTTTTACTCCTGCACCACAGAGAGCATCCTGACGGGAAACATCTCAACCTGGTTCGGGAACAGCACCATGCAGGACAGACGAGCTCTACAGAGGGTTGTGCGATCAGCTGAGCGCACCATCCGCTCCGAGCTCCCTGACCTGCACTCAGTCTACAGCAGGCGGTGCTGGACCAAGGCCAGGAAGATCGTGAAGGACCTCAGCCATCCCAACAACAGACTGTTCTCTCTGCTGAGGTCAGGAAAGCGATTCTGCTCCCTGAAGACCAACACAGAGAGACTGAGGAGGAGCTTCTTCCCGCAGGCGATACGGTCTCTCAATCACACCCCCACACAGCACTGACCCACACATATGATCTCACACACTGGACATGTGTTTACACTAGTGGCTGCTGCACAACTACACTGTGTGGTCATCTAATCGAATCCCTTTATCACTTAAATAAATCACTTTAAGCATATTTGCACTGCACAAGACACTCACACATGTGGATTGCACAACATGGACATTATATTTCTTCATTTCCACTTAATACTGTACAGCTGCTGTTATTGTTCTATATTTCTTCATATATTCTTATATATTGTGTATTTTGTTGTACAGTTATTTTATTTTCAACTTTAATTTTTATATTTTATTTTATTCTTTCCCAGTTAAATTTACCCTTCATTCTAATTTTCATATTTATTTCCTCTCCTATTCAGTCTTTTTTTCTTTAGGTCACGAGCAGTTGTCTAAGCATTTCACTGCATACTGTGCTGTGTATGACTGTGTATGTGACAAATAAGACTTGAAGTTGAAAATGGGCTTGCGGTAAATTGACTCAGCTGCACGAGCAAAATGTGACTGAGCTGATTTGTTTGCATGCAAAAGCATGAGAAACCAGGAGAAGTGACCCATTTATTTAGTGAAAAGAAGGCGACAGACATTTAAGTGGAGGCTCGCATCAAACGTTGATAACAGGGATGCAGCCCTCCTGACTCAGAAGGCTAACGTGGGCCCTGTGGTTACTACGTCAGGTGTTAGCAGGAGCTACAACAAGCCAACAGCAAAGCAGACATTTCAGGCAGCTACACAAAGAGCTCTTTGGTTGTTTGCAGCAGCTTTGTACTCAACGACACTTCTCTCTTGCTCAATTGCTCCTTTACACGCTTTTCAGGAAGCTTCGATTCCACTTATGTTACCATAAGTGGAATCGAAGCCTCGGTTGTCAAGACGATTAAAATGATTTCACCTCAGCCATCTCTTGTCACATCCAAAAGCAGAAGCTATCATGTCTGTAAATGACAGCAGTAGACGACCGCCTTATGACTAGACCAATGAAACAACTACATTTACTAATTTTCAATGCATTTCTCTTTTAATTTTAAACAAAGATTATGAAAGCAGTGGTTAAGTCATTTATTTAGTGCTGGTATCTGCAGATACTCACAGCCAAGGTATCAGCATCATATTAAAAACTGAAGGAGCCCAATTATTTTCATTTCATGGGAAAATAACAAATAGAAATTCATAAGTAATTGTAGCACGTGCAAAGGTTGGGACATGCAGGGGAACATCTATTTAATAAACCACCTTCTGCAGATATTACAGTATCTCAGGCCAAGAGGCTTTCTAATGTTGATATATTTATTTTCCTCACCCACTCATTACATGTTCATGCACAGCCTGCACAACTATTAAAGTCAGTCGTGTGGTTAACATTTCATTGAGCTCCGCTGTTTATACTAAATATTTCGGTTCTTCTAATACGTCATGTTTCAGACGATTTTAAAAGAGCGATGATAAACACGACCCAGGAAAGAGTGCAGTAAAGAAGTCGATTACCCTGTGACAGACTGAACAGACCAAATAGCTTAATAAAACAAGCACTTCATCATAACAGAAGCAAGACTTGGCAGTAAAACAAGAATTTTTGCTGGAAAAGTGAAGTAAGCATCCAGGTCTTAGTCCCTCTCCTGCTTCCATCCACTTCAGCCACATTCAAACAAAGGCCCACCCAGAGAAGACGAGGAGGAACGACGCTGATTAGTGAAGAGAGAAAATAAATATTTTGCCTTTATATGGAAAGTTAGTGTAGCCTTTGTGCTCTTTGCACTACAGACGGTAAACCTGACGCCTAATGGAGCTCCAAACACCAACACACACCCTCACAGGACACACACACATCTCCGCCAATTAGTAACAACACACGAGCTGACAGGAAGTGAATGGTTTAATGACACATATGATGAAGCAGAAGGCTCGTGAACTTCAAATACTATGGGACTCAACAAGGACGCAGCCTATGATGTCAGCAGTGTGTGGACTCCCAACATTCCTCTGCAGCGCCGTGAGAAGACGCCTGACGCTTCCCATGAGTCATAGCTACAAGCAGCTCCCACCTCAGACGTGACGTCCACGACCATCAGAGGAGACTGAGCTGAGGCCAAGCCTTTTTCTCAGAGCTGGAACAACCAGGTTGTTTACATTACATTATATTTATATTTATATTACATGGTCTCCATTATCTTTTTTATTCTGGTATATCACACACAGCACTGTACTATTGCTATTCTTGTTTGTTGAGAAGATATTTGCTTTATATATCTGGGATTTTTGTTTTTTTAAATGTATATACACACACACACACACACACACACACACACACACACACACACACAATACCATGAGATTTAGCATCTTCTTATACAGATGTAGTGACACCACGCTTCAGCGGCGCTGTAACAGATTTACACTCCATACGTCTTATATGTATGATGACTAACTGCCAGAACATACGAGACCTACAGCTCAGTGCTGCGCTTGAACGCACCGTGTGCAGACCCACGAGCTGCTCTCACACCTGCTGACTTGTACTGAGTGATTGTTGCAATGAGCCGAGATTACGCTGCTCATCGTGAGTGTCAAAAGACACTTTTGGATGTGACTCACCACGTGATAGGGGTGAGGGAAAAATGGATACTGTGTAGTATGGTGATATTTTGTTTGCTAATAATGTATGGATACAGGGACAGCAGAAATCGATACTTTGTTACAAAAAGGTTTTTGTGCTCTGACTTCAGAGCATGTTGATCCTTTTTCTGAGCAAGAATCCTGACATTCCTTCACTGTCCAAATGTGTTTAACTTGTTTTTTTGGCATAAATATGACAGTTTACTTATTTTAATTTAAGACATGTTTTATTTTAATTAAGTTTAAAACTTTTTAATTAATGTAAAATTATTTTGTTTTAATTTACTTTCAAATTCTTCAGTTGCTGAAGGGGCTGCATAGTTTTCATAAACTGCATAGTTCAGAATAGCTATAATTGTACCAGATGGTTGATTCAGTTAAGTTGGACTAGACTGTAATACAAACCGTTCAGTTTGTCAACAATCAAACTGAAATGAGAGAAAGACTGAGTGTGAGACTTTGATATTAGAGAAAATGAATATTGATAAAGTTTACCTTTATGTACAGAATCTGAATATCGCAAAATATTTTTAAAAAATTGCAATAATATCGTATCGAGGGATGTGTGGTGATTCCCACCTCTACAAGTGACAGTGTAACAAGGTTCAGGGGAACGAGACTTTGGCAGATTCATACGTCCACGTTTCAGAGTGGAACCAAACTCATGAAAGGTCGAGAGGTTCAGACTCTTGTCAAAAAAAACAATCAAAGCACGATAAAATGTTTTCTGCAGGTTTGTAAAAACTTTGCACACAGCTCTGCATACGTTTACACCCCCTCCAAAAAAACGTGACTGTGTACTTTAGGTTTGTGTAGTTTGTTGGTGGGAATTTTTCTCCTTTCAGGTTCATTGATTTCTTACTTCGAGCACTTTATTTTTGACATAATTCTGATACAGATATCCTGACAATCCCCAAACCTCGACAAACCTTAAATAAAGCTTTGCATTTTGTTTTTAGATGTGTTTGTGAAGTGGAGGAAATTGTTGAACAATCTGAACATCTGTGTTGAACTTAAATGTAATCGTTTGTTTTACGATGATTTTCTAATGACTTTATCTTCTCGAGTCTACGTGCAGCCGTTACGGGGAGCATCTGCGCGGCCGGCCTCCGTGCTGTCGAGAAAAGTGCCTTTGCTGTCCCGAGGGAAAGCGGAGCCGGGGCCGGCGAGGTATCCATCACCGCTACGCTGTCTCTGCGTGACCTAACGGGCATGAGAGGGTCTGGCTCTTTGCCAAAGCGAGGCAGCATTGTGTTCACAAGTTCAGATTCACCGTGTGTGTGTGCGTTTGTAACTTTGGCTAACGCTCACAGACACACTCAGAAAGACAGACAGAGATTGCTCCTGCTGCTGCTGAGTGGTGCTAAATCAGCCTCAGGGCTGAGCCTCTATAGGAGGTGCAGTTGCACCCAAAATGGCAGTGAATGGCTCCTATTAGAGCCATGTGGTCTATTCAAAGACACAGCCTTTTGTTTAAAGGGACCAAAAACCTCAATCAGGGAATTAACTCATCCAACAGTCACCAACTGGGCTGAATAAGAAGCACAGATATAGAGAGAGAACTGTGGAGAGAGTGGAGGAAGAAGAAGAAGAAAAGGGCACTAAAAGCTCGTCTCCTCCCCCTCCGTCTTTAAGTCAGCTCCCAGGCTGGCCAGCCACAAACAATAAAACCAGAGCCGAGGAGCATCTGCTGCTCCGTCTAAAGAAGAGGATAAAGGAGAGAGGAGCCACGGGGATCCAGTCTTTGACTTGATAATATTATCCCGTTCATTCAACAGAGCTCACGGTCACAGTCATCTACACCCAAGAGAAGAGGAAGACGTTATTAGAGATGATAAATTTAAACTCTGCTAAGAGAGATGATAAATATTTAACATGACAGCGAGCGCCCAGTTCTTCAAAACCATAACCAAATGAGTCAGCCAGCAGTCCACAGCCGTGATAGACGGTGCTAATCAATTATAACATGGTCATTGAGTGCAGCGCATTGATCTGCTACTCCCAATATCATGTGTCTGAGTCATGTATTGACAAACGGGCAGCTGTTCGTTTGACATCCCTCGGAGGAAGGTATGACCCCGAATCCCCCACAGAGGTTTAAAAACAACGTTCCAGTCTTTGCTGTATTCCTCGTCCTGTGCTGTGGAGGAGCTGACATTGGTAAACTATTACTTCATGTACATTTCACAGCGCTGCAATAATCCAGGAGGCCCAGGCCACGGCCTTACACTCCCCCTCGTCTCACCAACCGTCAGCCTGATCTGCACTGCTGGGTTTGTAACCGCTCCCTTTGCTGTGCCCCTTTGCCTCCGTCCTATCATTGTCTGTCAGAGAGTTACCTCCAGCTCCTCCCATTCGACCCCCCGCTGGTCACCCCCTCTGCTCCCCACCGTCTAACATTTGATGCTGATGGTTTAACTCGGTCCAGATGCAAAGTCTCCTCGAGTAGAGGAGAGCGGACGAGCTCGAGGAAACGCTCCGTACTATAAAAAGCCGTGTTCAGGTGTTTCTGATTTACATGTAATGCCTCTTTACTAGTCTGTAACCCGGGCGGGTCAGACCAGAGGGCGAGCACCAGCGAGTGAAGCAGAAAGGTCAACAAAACAGTTACGAATGTAACGCAAAATATTAGGAGTGTTTTTTATTTTTCAAACCTCGGGCCTTGAGTTGCAACAGAGCAAACGTGATCTTAATGCAAATAAACATGCAAAGAGTGTCCCAGCTTTCGGCGCGTGCACTGCACAGCCTCAAATGCCAAGGATGTTTCACCTAGAGATTAATCCGAGGAAAGGATGGAGAAATGTAGGTTTCCGATCAGCGCGATGAGCCGAAACGTTAGATTCAAAGCAGCAGCAGCACATGAAGCACACCAGAGCAATGAGGCTGTTGCCTGTCTGACATAATGCGACCCAGGAGCTGCTGCTCGGTGTGATTGGCTGGCTGGTGGCGACACGTTATTCCGGAGGGCTTTCCGGACAAGTCATTGGAGCCACGTACGACTAATAAACCAGTTTTGGTCTGCAGTGAACTTGTAATGCGTTACTGTAATCCGATTACTTTTTTAAAAGTAACGAGTAAAGTAAGGGATTACTATTGCAAAAAACGGTAATTAGATTACCGTTACTTTCCCGTAGGAACGCTGCGTTACTAAAACCGTGATTTTTTTGCGAGAATGTCTCATGACAGTGACGTAAGCGAGTGCGACGTTCGTGACAACAGCTGTGTGCAGATCAACAATGGATCATATATCGAGTGCAGAGAGAGTATGAGCGTGCAGCGTTTAAAGCGTGGAAGTACTGACCTTACTTTGAGTTTGATTCCATAAAAAGTGACAAAAACATTAGTGTCCGTTGTGCGTGGGAAGAAAACTTCTTTTTACAGCAAAAAACCCCTAAACTTCCAAACAAGCACCGAGTACCTACGACGTAATGGGAAACTCACAGAGAAACTCGCGGATTCTTCCACTGACCGCAGCACACCTGCACCAGGGTAACCCTCCGCCTACCCCACTCCTGCTTTACAGGTGAAAATAGAGCAACAGGACCGCTAGTCTTTGACTTTATTTATTTTCTGCTGTGTTTTACTTGCATCTATTTGAAAGACTGAGTGTAAACACAAAAATAATATTTTATTTTATGAGCTGGAATGTGCAGAAAATAGGTTTAAATGTTAAACTAATTTCTTCCAGTCAGAGAATGGTGCAGATAATTAAATTTTTGCTTGATGCATAAAGTTAAAAGATTAAAACTAATAAAACAAGTTTTAAAAAGAGACTTTTCCATTTGATTACATTTTGTATGATGATTATGCAGAAAAAGTAGAATTGGGCTGAAAGATCTATCGCTTTATCACCTATTCAGGTTGTAAATCGTGTTTTTAAAAAGTAACTAAGTAATTAATTACTTTTGAAAATAAGTAATCAGTAAAGTAACGGGATTACTTTTTTGGGGAAGTAATCAGTAATTAGTTACTGATTACTTTTTTCAAGTAACTTGACCAACACTGGTTGTCAATAACTAATAATGAAGTAAGATCCTGCTAAAATGTTTCCACTCTGTTACATTTTTAGTGATTTATTAATAGACAAACACTAGCTTCATTTGATCAGATGCAACTTTGATTTCAGAAGATATTATTCACCATTTGCTGACATTTAAATCACCAAGTGATTAATAAGACTAATCTGATTACTCCGAATCATTCATGAAAATATCTGCTGACCTACATGAATTTAGTCTCCTGTGTCCTGGACCGGTTTATAAGGTTTGAGCATTTAATGAGATTTACTTGAGAAAGCCCCGAGTTCACCAGAGTTCAAAATAAAAGTTTCTATTTGGACTTTTTCCACATTTAAAACAGGAAGTCATCATTAGCATCTTTCTGAGGGGCTTTCTGGTGTGAAATATGCTGCTTTGTGTTGCTGTGTCCACCTTCTGGATGCAACCTGGTTTACACAAGCCCATTTCGCTCGTGTTTATTAGATAGGAAACGCTTCGGCCCTTCTTAGCGCAATAAACTGCTATCGCGAGCACAAACCTGCAGTATGTCATCTGGAGATGTGGGGCAGCTGCAGACAGAAATCAGGAAGGAGAGAAAAGGAAGCAAAGGGAGGGCGGCAGACAGAGGGGATTATTGTACACGCTCACTCATGTGGGCTACCAGCACTAAAAACACCTCCCAAACACATGACTCCATTGTAACACCAGAATAGTCGCTGCTCTGCACCAACTACATGTAAAATCCCTTACTCCCACAGTCAGTTCACATGCCACACTCAAGACGCATGCCTTTGTTCATCGGGGGAAATTTAAACAGCCAGACAGGTGGGAACAATGCCACGTACTACAAAGCTGATCATAGTAGAAACAAGACAGCAGGAAAGAAACTGAGATGACTGTGGTTCACAAGAGCATGTTTAAACCATCGGGATGCACCTTAAAGCCACTAACAGTGTCTCATACACGCTTTGACCTCAGTTTCAACTTCGAGAATCGTGTTGTTCAAACACAACCCGCGTACATTTCCGCAAAGCTTAACGAACACAAACGTAAGAGCAAAACGACAGAAATTTACGACCGCTGCCACAAGAACCCCGAATTACGCTCAACAGACGAGACACTAAAGCTATTCTCCAAACAGCACATGTTCTTCTCCAGTCCTCGTCTTCCATCCTTAATGGACCGCATCATGTCTCCTAACACTCCCACCTGAGCCAGACATCCTGAATGATTTCTGTGAGATGAAATGCAACTTACATATGGAGCCATTCATCAGTGACCAGTGTCAGACTGCACGGTAAAAATAGAGCAAAAACAAACACGGCAGACCGGAGTTCAGCCAATAGCGTAGCAGAGGTCTGCTGTTCCTGCCCTCGGCTCGGCTCTTTCTTTCCATCTCTTGGCTCGTCTGTGCTCTTCTGTCTTTGGTTTTTTCTCTTTGCCCTCTCTTGTCACTCTCCACAGCCCTTCAGGCATCCAGTTGTGAGACTAAGCTGCAGTCGCACAATGGGACACACAGTTCAACCCTCAAACTACAAAGCTGTGCCAACACGTCCACGCTACACACACGAAAATAAAATAAAAAGCTAACAAACGTAAGAAAAGCCGTACCAAAAAATAAATGCAGTTCTCATATGTGGTATTGCATTTTCCAAAGATCAAACTACGTCATGTTTAAATGGACATCTGCTCAAACTGAACAAACAGGATTTTACTTGTGTAAAATCCCCCGTGCTTCACCTGGTGCTGTAAGCAAAAGTCTCCATCTGTGCCACTTTACCAATGTCCTCTGTAACACTGGCTTCTTTCTACCCTGGCACAGGCAACAGGAATGATTTGTCACCTAGACTGCCCAGCCTGGATGAAATAATCCTTTTCTTTTTCCACTCAGGTCATTCCAAAAGGAATGACTAAGGAATGATGCTAACGTCCTCTTCCACCTACATATAAACAAGTCCAACCCAGTTTCTGCTTTTTGCTCTTCAAACTTGAAGAATCTGAGTGAAGTTGTTTAAAATGAGCTTTTTTTAAATGGTAAACTAAATTAAAAACAATTTAAACTGACCTTTCGTGGTAGCTAAACTACAGAGGTGCCTTCAGTACTACAGGGGCAATAGACACACATTTAGCACGTGAGATAAGGCACAAACGTGCTTTTTGGAAACAGCAATTAAGATTATTTAAGTATTATTTTTAATTCAAATGTATCTGTGACAAAGGTGATCCTGCTGGTGAGCATACAGGAGAACCAAACAGGTAGAAAAACTAAGATTTCACCTTGTGAACTACGGCTGCCACGATTAGTCGACTATCAAAATCGTCGACGACTGATTTAATAGTCGACGCGTCGTTTGAAGCTTTGTAAGATCACAAAAGACGCAGGAATAAGTAGTAGGATTTAAGAGTGTAATAACGGACTGAAACAGAAGATGGCAGCACTGCATGTACAAGGATGCCAGCTGCCGTTAAACCCCGAAGAAGAAGAAGCTGTGTCCCAGAATTCATTGCGCAGCCCAGCTCAGTTTCTAACAATGGCGGCAGCTAGTTAGTTTTAATATTACTCTTATTATTCTTTCTGGGTCACAAAATAAACGTTTAACATATTTTCAGGCGAGAATGTAGCTGTGTAAACCTCAAATATCTGCTCAGTTTATCAAGACACCACATATTTTCAAAAGCGCTCCGACGTTTTCGGAGACGTCTGTTACCCACTAGCTCGATAGCTAGCCGGGGGCTAGGCTCACTAGAGCCGTGAGAACACCGGACTCCCGCAAATCGTTTTCAAACCCACCGCCGTCTTTCGCTACTCAGGTTAAACATGATATATAAGTCACTTAGATAACTTAAAAATGTTATTGTTTGGCTTTTTTTAGTATTTTATTTGTTCCTGAGTAAATCGGTTTGGCTGAGATTAAAGTTATAGTTTTTACACAGCTGAATAAACGTCAAGCAGACAGCTGATTATCAGAAGTGTGAGATGCTTGAGAATTTACTCCGGTGTCCTGTTATATTTTAGATAGCAAGGAGTTTATTAAACTTCACCGAAACAATCTGTAAATTTCATTAAAATTTAATAAACTATCATCTTGTCTTTATTTTTAGTTAGCACATACCTTAAACACTTAAAGCTGTAAGCTAATGATCGTTATATAAGAGCAGCTGTATGCTGGTGTAAGCTGTAAATCCAATGGATGATGATCTGATTAGTCGACTAATCGCAAAAATAATTGGTGACTAGTCGACTATCAAAATAATCGTTTGTGGCAGCCCTATTGTGAACACACCATAGATTCACTCGACACAGAATGCGACCGGCTTTTATTAACCGTGCTTAACCACAACATTTGACACACAGGCAGAGCAACAGCAAATAAAGCCTCAGGGTGTGTCCCTGTCGCCCATAATCCAGAGCCAAGGGATGGGATCAGTGACCACGCAGAGGATGGAGGGAGAGGTTACAGCTCGCCGCAGCCATCAACCAGTCAGGCTGACAGTAACCTCCTACACAGGAAGGAGTGACAGAAAGACTCCAGCCAGACATGTCAGACTGGAAATCAGAAAGCTGGCTAACAGCAGTTTGTGAAAGAAACACAGCCTCTAATCTATTGATTTGTATGTTTTCTACTCAGAGAGTGAAAAGATCCACATTTGATGGCATGAATCATTTCGCTGCTCACACCAGAAGCCACGGTTTTATTTTCCTTAATTTTTATCACCTTATGAATTTAACAAATTGTCATTAAATTCTACGAAGTTTGTTAGGACAACGATCCGGGTTTGGGCTAAAAAGCTGCCGCGTCTCTAAAAGCCTGTTCGCATGGTTGCCATGGTGATGCAAACAGTCTCTGAATGTAAACAATCGTGATGCTGCACGTTGACTTGATCTCAATGCCATATGAAATCACTGTACTTGAACTGCTGGAGGTTTAAGTGCACCTTTTAGACCAATTTGCACTTTTAATATGGAAAATTATTGATTTGTATGTTTTGGATAAACCAACAGATTATTACTGCGCCTACACTTAGAACATAAACTGGCACATTCGTCATAACCATAATAATCCAAATCAGACTTCTCATCTGGACGTGATGTGTTTGACAGCTGCAGTGATGACTGAGCGAAGAATAAGTCGCAGCAAACAAACGCACTGTAAGTAGGCCATCCATAAACCATCAGCCTGCCTTTTCCTCACTTGTACCCTATCATTACAGCTGGGACTATTTATAAAGCCCATAAATTGAGCTTACCACATTGAAAGATCAGACTAGGCGAGTTACCAAGGAGTTTTTGGAATTGAAACACTCCACCGCTCTCCTTCATTTTGCGTCTCTTCGGCTGCTTACATAAACCAACTTGTTCACTCACTCCCTAGTTCAGTCTCAACAAAACCATGACTGCATGCTACAAACATCAGCTAACAGTTTCTGCAGAAAGCAAAGCTTTTTGCCTGATGTTTGCCACAGAAAGGCCGGAGCTTTTCTCTAACAGACTGCAATGCACAGAAAGCACAAACATATGGGCGCATGCTGGTGTCCCAGTTCTTCTTTCTGCATGGATTCGTACTCCCAGTTTGCTTTACCAAGTGCAAAAGTAACACTGAAGGGAATCAGAACGTCGGACTCATCACAGTCGGCTGATTGGTATGTCATCTTTGAGTGATGATGCTATAAAACTGCCTGAGTCAGAGTGAAGCCCGTCCTCTTCAGTAGCATTGTACGTGCACGCACACACGCATGCACGCACGCATGTCTCTACACGTCAGGCTCTCCTGGCCAAGCCCTTATCAGTGCCTTCACTACACCTGCACTATGCTGCAGTAAGTATGTAGACCGGGTGACAACACACAGCACGAGCATGTTCAACAGCTAGAGACTAAGAGTGATTCTGTGAGCGTATTTAACAGAAATCTGTGCATTTTCCTTTTATTCACGACCTTTTGATGAACAGATATTAAACTCAAACAAATCAAATCCCTGCTAACAAAACCAGTAATGAGATTTGATTACGACTTATGAGGAGAGAGTAAGGGATTTTCCTGTGAGGAACATCTGCTGTGGCTGCAACAACTTCCTCTATATATAATCAGTTTGTACAGTACAGTTTATTATCAACAGTAAAAGTCCCCAAAATAAATCTGTGATTCTTTTGGGTCAATTCAATGCTTACAGAATATAGAGATAGCCGCGGTGGCTGATCTATTCGACCTACTGAGGCTGCTCTGCAGTGTCACGGGACTGCAGGTGTCTGCAACATTTCACAGGTAGCCTGTATATGCCAGTACACCAGCTGCATGTACAGACGACGCATGCTGCAACAGTGACTTGTTAGGAAACACAGCCCGCTATAGCTCAACCTGTTCTCCTGTCCTCATTCTGTCAGAAAACTTTAAAAGTAAAAGAAGGATGCAGACACACTCTGAGAAACTGAAAACGCAGTGGATGCAGTGGCCATTTTAACCCAATTTCTCCCTCTGATCATGAGTAGTGTGAGAAACCAAATAGCTTCTGAGTAATTCACTTTTAGAAACCCTCCCCCAAAACATGTGACCATGAAAACAGTTGAGATAAGATAAACTAGGCAGAGGTGCTGGCCGATCCTCTGCAAGCTACACTGCCGCTTCAGCCGAGTGCCAAGAGAAAATAGCCTCACACGTCTCAAGTCACCAGTTCAAAATAAGATGATTATGAGTAACTAGCTAACCAGAAGTAATCTTACATCACACCAATGTAAAAATATACCAGTATATTTGTATTTGCTTTCTACCCCTTCGTAACCTTGAAAAGCAACTTCCTGGCTGTGGTGTCGCTGCAGAAAACAGCTTGATAAGCGCAGCGTTTAGAAACAACAAAAGTTCCTGTAATGTGGTTCACTTTAATGATCCCAATCAGCCACAGCTCTGCATTTATTATACATACATTTAAAATAAGTAGGCCAATGGCTTTGTGCAGCTCTATTGGTTTACAAACTGATATCTGTGGGATTAACTAACACACCGAGTGACATTTAATCAGTCAAAGCCGAATATGAACGCTAGCTCTCCGTGAGAAATAACAGCTCAGCGATATAGAAGCAAATCTTTTACATTCACAATTTTACGCAATTACATCCAACAGGATGTTTAGACAATTAAAACTGAAGGCTGGAGATGTGGCTGGCTTTAGGTCCCCTCCCCCATCTTTGAACCACTGTCAGATCTGCAGCGGGTTTGGAGACAACAAACCATTAGTGGGGGCCATATGGCTCTTTTCTTTCAAAGGATGGCAGAGGGCCATTCTGTGGACTGGCTGAACGTTTACATGCATTTTAAGGAGGTCTGTATAATTTGGGGGGTTTGGCTGTTTGCAAAAATTTAAGTTGGTGGGAATTTGGGTAAAGTGGGGGAAGAGTCCGAGGAATACTGCATCTCTGCTCTGGATGTGATTTATGTGAGAATAAAGAGCACGGTGTGTTCACATCTGAGTCACAGTGGCATTCGTCCCATTTCTGGAAATAGCCAACATTGCTATGAATAAAACAGGAAGCATTTTTAATAAATGCAAATCGAATCTTTGAGCTTTCTCTCGGGGATCGGGGGCTTCATTTAATTTTGAACGTGACAGACGGGGACACCGACGATATCCTGATGTTTAACTGGCATCGCTGCGCGGTCAGCGGATCCCATATAATCAGATCTGCTGCACACACCCACAAACGCTTCCCATTACAGCTGCAGAGTGTGGTCAACACCTTGTTTCAGCAAAATGCATTACACATGCAGCGACTGTGCACAGAATAAAATTATGAGGTGATGTTTATCGGCCGAGCGGCACAATAAACAACATTAAATCTAATGAAGTCGTGCACATTGTTGTAATCTTACTCTGAAAACTGGTTACAGGCCGTCACTAAAGCATTTTTGTGGCCTCGTTAAGGACCCAACCAGATGAAATTTACAGGGTTAAAAAACTGCACTGTATTCAATTTTGAGCTTCAATATTATAGTTTATATTTTCAGCTAACCAGGTGATGCAGACTAACACAAACAAGCACTAGCCCCCTGTTCTTTTTAAATCCACATGTTCATACAAAGCTCATCTTCCAGTCATGATTCCTTCTATCCACAAATCATTTTCAAATATAATGATCCAAGACCCCGCAGTTCCCACACAGTCTGTACTGTAGACAGATATTTATCTAAATAATAAAACTAATAATAAATATAAAGTCTATTCTTAAAGGGTCCAAGAGCTGTTCTGACACACTTTCTTTTTGCATGCAGAAGCTTCATACTTCATACATAATGATACTACACAAGCGAGTAAAAGCTACTCACACATGTCATTGGGACCGTTTTCAAATGTGTCATTTAACACGTACAGCAACATTATTAATATTTCTATACTAAACCTTTTAATTAACAACATGTGAAAATTGTGACACACATGCTCATGCAATGAAAACACTGTGAAAGCCTCCTGTCAACACGTTTTCCCCCCACCCACTTCTATAATGCCTGGGTCACAAGGTAACAACTTGAAGCTGTGCACCCCTACACCAGCTGACAGCTGACAGCTATAATTTTCCACTTTCTGGTCTGTCCCCTTATTTCAACCCATTCCTGAGCATGTGATTGCCAGCGTGTCAAAAGGAAGTGTGAATGCAAACTTGCAGCAAAGGACTTTCTAGTTAAACCACAATTCAGTAAATGAGAAATGGAAAGACGGAAACGAGGAGGGAGTAAATACTGCGCTGTATGATTACTTTTTCCCCACCACTGAGACGGCAGCAGTCGTCACAGAGGCAGCGATCGCTGCCGACGCTTAAGTGAAAGGATTCATTATGGTTCTGTACACATTTGGACATGACTATACTTAAACAATACTGGGAAACCTCTTTATAAATGTTACCCAGATAACACCACCGGGCATTTCCTTTAAACTGAGTTAACAGTAGTTCCTCAAAGCAGATGCAAATGAGAGGTGGGAAAGTTATGTAGGGGTTAGGATTAGTGATATTACTAAGCCAGACAGTCAGTTAACTGTTTGAATTTTGGCTCGCTGCAATGCTGTCCTGAGGTAAAGGCGATATTTAAGCTCGATATGAAAATAAAAGTACCACAGAATACTTTAATACTACAGCAAAAGTATGAGGTCATCTCCCATTTCTTTATATTTTGCCTCCAAGGAGCTAGACTTTCAATTTCTAAATAAATAAATAAAAGTTTTCTGGAGCTGTCTGCAGCCTTTGTACCAGACCATTTTCAGAAGAATGCTTCTTATTGTTTGTTTGTTTATTGTGTCACTGACCTATGAATCACTAAAGCATAAAAAGGTCCATAACTCAAAAGATGAATCAGTATCATCCCCACACAGCAAACCTGGCAAAGAAGCCGTTTTCAGCTGTGTCTTTAGGCACTTGTTGATAGCAGCCTGTTGCAAAAACATGTCATTTGGTCCCATTTCTTCAAGCATGAAGTAGTACTTTTGTACCAACAAGGTGATTCACAAAAACTACTATCACCACCCCAGAGCCCGAACCTGAACATTACTGAAATGAGACAGAAATGGAATAAAAAGCGATCAACATCCTGGAGAACTATTCCTGAAACTAATTTAAAGAAATCATACCAAACACTGATTTTCAGGCTCATTAGAAAATTGGGCCATCTCTGGTTTGCCCTGTATAATGGACTTAGATTTACAGTTGCACTTTTCCATAAATCGCTGCAACTTTTCCTTCGTTTTCCTACCAAAATACAAGAATCGAGGGTCGACTCGAGCTTTAGCACAGCTCTGTGTACGAGTATACGTCACCTTTGATTGTGCAACAATAATGAATTAGGGCTACAATCTCTCAGGTCTTCATGTGCCACATGCACGACAGTTTGCAACAACAGCTGACACTTCCTGGATAATTCTGGCTGGATTTATGTCACCCAACACAAAACGAGTGGGATCCTTTCATTGTGACAGAAACCTAACCGGGCCCGCGGACACTGCACTGCAGCGAGTCTGCCTCGATTCTCGGACGTTCACACAACGGATGCAGCTCCGCTACTGGGTGTCACTGACACGCTTTGACAAACAGACGTGCTGCTATCACCCGCGACCACAACCGGTCCAAAAACTGGGAATGCTGCCTGATAGCGTGTCTTAAAATGGGGCTTTGAAGACGGACGGTGAAAGGGTTAACGCATTATGAGCCGCCTCACATTAACTTCCTATAACAGCTCCGTCAATGTAGTGCCTGGTAACCCTAA
The DNA here is from genome assembly GCF_056152115.1 of Neolamprologus brichardi. Lineage (NCBI taxonomy): Eukaryota > Metazoa > Chordata > Actinopteri > Cichliformes > Cichlidae > Neolamprologus > Neolamprologus brichardi. The sequence continues at coordinate 1,097,412 of NC_142125.1, forward strand.
AAATAAAACACATAGCAACAGCAACTAAAGTAAAAACACTGCAACACATTTAGGACTTTACTGTAAAAACGTTTTCATTAACAAAAATAAAAGAAGGAGCTCGTAAAAAGCTACGAGCTCAAGCAAACTGACTTTAACGTACCTTTGCCGTCTGTTTTTCTCATCGTCGCGGTGTAATCCTCAAAAGCATTCCCCGCGATTCAACCAACTGCTGACAAATAATAATAATACTAAAACAAAAATAATAATCTACTCTTCTTCCCCCTCTCTTTTCTCCTTTGGTGGAAATAAGGCTGATTTAAGAACGGCTAAGGCTAAGAACGGTGAAGTCCCAAACAGACAAAGCTCAATCAGTTTGAAGGTTTCAATCCGAGGAGAAAAGAACCTGAAATGAAAGAGAGGGAAACGCGAAGACCACTTAAACGCGCTCATTAAACAGCAAATAATCGTTTGAGGGGATAAAAATTCCTCCTTCCTCGCAGGCGGTGTGATTTCAGACCGGCTAACCAGCTAGCCTGTCGCTACTTCCTTTCTCTGTGCCTAAATAACAGCAGCGGCAGACTGAGCTGAAAAAGTTGAGGAAAAGGCACACACACCAGATTCTATACAATAAAGACACCCTGTTGCTCACAGGGGTTAGTAAGAGAGCAGCGCCCCCTGCTGGGTCAGCGGTGGTACTACAGGTGTCACACAAAGGCTTTGTGTTTCACCCGCGTTTTCTTCTTGTTTGTTTGGTTTTTCCGCCTCAGTGGGCTACATAAAATAGCAGCTAGATAGCAGCTAAAATAGCTAATCTCCACTTTGTTTTGTATTATTTGTATTCTGACACCACTAGTTTTAGTGGAGCGTTCCGTTGTCCTAGCAACCGCGTCTGATTTTTTTTTTACCCAATAAATATACTCGGGATCCTTTGAACGTCATCTCTGTACAGTCCGTACGTATATGCTGCTGGGTGATCTCTCGTTTACTATTATTCCAAAACCTTTACACCCAGCCTCACATACAGTAGCGGCTTTTGACAGGGGCGACACGGCCGCGGTGGGGGCGGCATCGTGGTGGGGGGCGGCATCGTGGTGGGGGGCGGCATCACGGGCATTGGCAAAAAAAAAAATGCTCGTACTCATGCTGCCCCGACATCAGCCAGCGCATATCGGGAATGTCATAGGCACCGATCGGTTTTCTATCGCTCATTTGCTGGGAGTAAGGGCGCCCTCTGTTTGCGAGGTGCGTCTGCTGAGGTTCCAGTTACAGCAGTGCAAGTAAACGAACAATAAATATAAGAAGAGTAAGAAAATAAATATACATTTTAGGACTCGGGGTAAAGGGATCAATAACAATTTAAAATTTATATCTTACATTTTGATATATTTCTCACCACAACCCGTGGAAAGGGGAGGGAGACCTGCTGCTTCCAATAGAGCACATTTCATTCATAATGTTTTCATTCATATTGATGTAAATCCAAGCCCATTATGTATTCATGATTTGAATCCTGGGTTGTGTGAAATCTCTGAAATACACCTTAGACAAAGTGAATCTGTGAACTAAGGTGTAGGTGTGTTAGGTTATGTTGTGGTGATCCTCGAGTTGGGGGATTTGTGTTCATACTGGAGTGCAAAATTCAAACCAATGTAAGATGGACAAGAACAGTTCAAAGTCATCAGGTCCTCAGTTTAGAAAAAAGAGAAAAGAAGAGGAGGAGAAATGAGCAAAAGATGCAGGTAAGCAGATGTGTGATTGGATAATGGCAGGTCATCCTGAAACAATCAGAATCAGAATACTTTATTAATCCCTAAGGAAGTTATGTGTGTTACAGTTACTCCAAGAAGAAATGGTAAAAATAGCAACAGTAACAGACTAAACTCCAAACAATACATTATGTTACAGATTTTAATATTAATTAGTCATTGTCAGTTGTTGATTTGTCCTGTTCTCATTGTATGACGAATTATGATGGCTGTTTGCATACAATGCATACTCTCTCTCTCTTCATGTGTGTGTTTCTCTGGTGAATTTCGACAACAGTTTTATGTTAATGTACAATCCTTAATATGTTTTATGTGTGTGTATGTGTGTGTGTGTGTGTGTGTATGTGTGTGTGTGTGTGTGTATGTGGGGGTGGGCGTCAGAGGGAGTGTTCATCCGGGGCGCCAAACAGGCTAGGACCGCCACTGCTCACATAGCAGAACCTTTCAAGGGTCAAGAGGACAATTTAGGCTTCAAAAATGTTATTAAATAAATAAATAATAGTAATACAATTGAACTGAGCCTCTATTTTATAATTTTAATGATAAATCCCTCAAACATATATATAAACATATATATAGAGCTATATGGAGAGAGATAGGATAATATCAATGTTAATAATGATAATAATAATAATAATGGATTGCATTTATATAGCGCTTTTTGAGACCCTCAAGGCGCTTTACAATTCCACTATTCATTCACTCTCACATTAACACACTGGTGGAGGCAGCTACAGTTGTAGCCACAGCTGCCCTGGGGCAGACTGACAGAAGCGAGGCTGCCATATCGCGCCATCGGCCCCTCTGACCAACACCAGTAGGCGGCAGGTGAAGTGTCTTGCCCAAGGACACAACGACCAGGACAGCGAGAGCTGGGGATCAAACCGGCGACCTTCCGATTACAAATGAGAAAATAAAATAAAATAAAACATAAATAAACAATTTCTTTATTCTATATTACATTTTACTTTAAATATTAAACTCTATCTTTTCAATAACCACACACTTTAGTTTTAAAAAATTATTTTCATATATTTGCCCAAATACACTATTCATATAATAATTCACACTTATGCAAAGGTGCTGTATTCAATTCTTGTGAGTTAAGAAAAACATTTATGACTATTTAATTAAAAGTGAACAGGACAACATGGCTAAGTGGCTATAATAAATGTATTTTTAGATTATCACATGTAGGTTATTGTACATACTCTGTGTTCAATCCATTTAAATGATCTTTATTAAACTGTTATATTTGTTTCAGTTCCTGCTGCTCTCTTGGCCAGATATCTCTTGAAAAACACATTTTGAGTCTAATAACAATATATAAACTTCACTTTGCCAAAAACGGATCCACCTTGAGACAGGACTGTTCATTCTGACTTAAATCAGCTGATATCATTCATATACTTGACATATAGCTGACAGATTATAGGCCAACATATTCAAAGTTCATGTTGTCCTGTTTACAGCAGCTTAAATAGCAGAAATAACTTTTTGAAGATCATCACTTTACTCTTTAAATAATCTGGCCTTTATTTCCTCCTGTAGCAATTTATGCTAAAGACATCATCCTCACACCAAAACGACTGCTTGACTGTGGGATGAATGCTGTTAATTTTTTTCATGTACATTTTAATGTTTTTGAATTATTTAGAAAATTGTTGAAGCTGGAGTGGAGAGCCCAGAGCGGGAGAAAACAAATCCATCTGATTTTCAATCTGCCGACTAAAAAACAAAACAAAGCAAAACAGAAATTTCTACAGCTAACAGTGAAAAAAAAATTCTTTATTTGTTACTTAATTACTTTGGTATAGTAATAATTGTCACAGCTGAGCTCTTTATCAGCAGGAAAAAGCTGTTAAACATATTCAAATACATTTAAAAGTTGAAAATTATCCTCTCTTCATTCTTCATTGGGCCAAATTGGAATATTTTCCAGGCCTAATGTTTGAGAGCCCAGGTTCACTGTATTCTGCTTAGGACCCGAGCTAAGACGGACAAACACGTGGCTCAGTTCTGAGCACAGAAAGGAATTTTCAGGAATACCAGAATTCCAAAACCAGCTGCTGGTAGAGCAATTGTTCAGACTTCAAGCCAATAGCAGACGTCACCATCAAGTGTGGGATCTACCAAGGTGCAGCTAAACCAAGTGATGGCAGCATCAGGAAGAAGGAACACCAGAAGCTGGAGAAACGCTAAAGACTTAGAGAAGAGCCTGAAAACCCAACTCACAACAGACTGACATTAAATACAGTGGTGTGTACGTTCTGTTCTGCTTGCTACTTCCTGGTAGGGGGGACAACAAAACTCATTTATTTTTATTTTCCTTCATTCATTGCTTTAGCTTACTTGGCAGGCACCTCATTCTTATTAGCACAGGGATTTTCCAGATTAAGGAAAATCACCAGGATTGTAATAAAAATGCACACGAGGAAAAAAAAAGCACAAAATACACTTTTTCTTCACTTAAATGACAAAATGAAAAATGCACAGACTTGGTGTGAGTAAGGTAAAGCAGATGTATTGTCCCCGTTCCACAGGCCCATTTTGACCTTGTTCGAACTTGTGACCATCCTTTCTTTTACCATTTTATCGCTGTCTCTAACAACGATTTTAAACACAAAGTCTTTATGGGGGAAAATGCTTAGCATAGCTCTATTGTGCATTTGTTTTATTTGTCAGAGTGTGGTGGTTTGTGGGGGATTTTCCCACAGTGTGATAGAAAGTGTGCTGAATTTACTATGAAACCACTGTTCCAAATATACAGATGTGAAACTGTGACTTAAAATTGACCTTTTTAAAGAACAAAACCAAATCTTCCATCCACAGCTTAAATAACTCCAGCATCCTAAAACAGTCCAGTGCCAACCTGCTTCTGTCAACAACAAAAAGCCACATTTGTGGCTCATTATCTGAAAATTTGAACTTGGTAATTCAAACTTTCTCAATTTTGAGTTTTTTCTCAGATGTTTGAGTAAGTAAGTCAAAATTCTGAGATAACTTACTCAAAACTGAGATGATAAAATTAGATTTTAAGATAAGAGTTCTTCACACAGTCCAGCCGTTTCCTGGATTCTTTTATTCGTAGCAGGAACACTGCTTTTCCACCACCAGATGTTGCTCTCTCAACACCAAACAGTCATGTTCACCTTCTGAAACATCTGTTGTGACACCTTCATAATCTATGGTGACAAATAAAGGCCATGAGTCATTACACTCACCTTTCTGCTCCTTCAGGCTCTTTGCACCATCAAGCTGTTTCACGTTTATTTCGTAGATGTCATAGGTGACATCAAAGACCCAACAATTAGAAGGAAGGCAGGTCTCAGTCTAACAATGATTCAAGTATGTGACCTGAACTAGCTGGTGGAGTGCTGCAGGTTACAGGCAAGTGTTTACCAATATATACCAATGTAAGCTAATCTAAATTTGCAGTACGGTGTGAAGTTTTCGTGTTCAATTCACTTCAATTTTATTTACACAGCGCCAAATCACAACAACAGTCGCCTCAAGGCGCTTTATATTGTGAGGTAGATCCTACAATAATACATACAGAGAAAAACCCAACAATCATATGACCCCCTATGAGCAGCACTTTGGCGACAGTGGGAAGGAAAAACTCCCTTTTAACAGGAAGAAACCTCCAGCAGAACCAGGCTCAGGGAGGGGCGGGGCCATCTGCTGTGATTGGTTGGGTTGAGAGAAGGAAGACAGGATAAAAGACATGCTGTGGAAGAGAGACAGAGATTAATAACAGATATGATTCATTAAAGAGGTCTATAGTGAGTGACGGAGGTGACTGGAAAGGAAACACCCAGTGCATCATGGGAATCCCCGGCAGCTACATCTATTGCAGCATAACTAAGGGAGGATTCAGGGTCACCTGGTCCAGCCCTAACTATATGCTTTAGCAAAAAGGAAAGTTTGAAGCCTAATCTTGAAAGTAGAGATAGTGTCTGTCTCCTGAATCCAAACTGGAAGCTGGTTCCACAGAAGAGGGGCCTGAAAACTGAAGGCTCTGCCTCCCATTCTACTTTTAAATACTCTAGGAACAACAAGTAGGCCTGCAGAGCGGGAGCGAAGTGCTCTAATAGGGTGATATGGTACTACAAGGTCATTAAGATAAGATGGGGCCTGATTATTTAAGACCTTGTATGTGAGGAGCAGGATTTTGAATTCTGGATTTAACAGGAAGCCAATGAAGGGAAACAGTGTTTGTTGCTGGTTTTCAGATCAGCCACTGACTTCAGAACCAGCTGCTTGTCATTACGAGGAGTCCTTATAATGACAGTCTTTGACTGGAGTTGATTAGACTGTTGGTTGATGATGGGACACGAGTGTCCATCCCCGAACTTACAACATGGAGAAACACAGACGTGCCTTCTGGGTCAGAAAAAACCTGAAACCTGCATTTAATCTGACCACCAGATGGCGATAGCTGTGGTTGCCAAACGACTTGTAGAAGTCAATGGAAAAGTAGCTCTCTGAATTCAGTCGCTCATTTTGGGTCATTGCAGCATTTTTTGTCAGTTTTCATAAATGGAAGGCTTCCTTTGGGAAACAATGAGCATGCAGAATTACACTAATGTGCAAATGTCTTGAGCCACCCAATGTCTTTATATTTTGTGCTCTTCAGCTTTCTGGAGAAGTTTTCTTTAGACAGTCTTTGGACCTGACTATCTGTGAATACCTAACTGAAGGGATAAATCAGTGTTGTGAGTGCACATAACAGACAACTTTGCAAAGAACACATTTTAAAATGTTTAGACTGTTTATTGCAAAAACACATGATGTGTCTCCATTTCTCTGGCTGAATCTATGCAAAATGCCAAAACAGTCTGACAGGCGCAAAATGGTATTTTTGCACCAACAAGGTGATTCCCAATCAGCTGTTTGCTGAAAACTCGGGACATGTTGATGCAGAAACTGAGGAAACAGGACAAGTGGAGAACAAAAGTAGAGGTGTCAGCCCTAAAAACGATCAACAGCAGATAAAGTAAAGTAAAAAAGTATTTATGTAGCACCTTTCAAGATAAAATCACAAAGTGGCAGAAAACAGCACATGAGAGTTGTGTTCTAAGGCAGTATGAAAAAGACCTGAGACGTGCATCTAGGCCTTCAGTTGACCCAATTCACTGACTTTCAAGATCAGTCGAAGTGTTCACACTATATTTTTGCCTCATACACTGCATTTCCATGTATTTTTGCACCTGTTTCTCATTGTGGGGTGGATGTAGCTCAGGTGGTAGATCAGCTCACCTACTGCTGGCGGTCTGATCCTAGTCTGCTCCAGTCTACCTGCCAAATATCCATCGTAGTATGAATGATGTGTGAAGGTTAGTTAGGAAAAAGTCCAAATGGGTGAATGAACAAGTTGTGCTGTGAGTGCTCAGATGAGTAGAAAACTGCTATAAAAGAACAGGTTTTATTATTTCCTAGGAAAATATAAAGAAATGGGCCCCTCCTTTTTTTTTTTACAGCCAAAAGGGTGATGAAGCAAATATCAGGGTCAAATCAGGACTTTGGGGCGATCGTGGTTCAAGAGTTGGGAGTTCGTCTTGTAATCGGAAGGTTGCCAGTTCGAGCCCTGGCTTGGACAGTCTCGGTCGTTGTGTCCTTGGGCAAGACACTTCACCCGTTGCCTACTGGTGGTGGTCAGAGGGCCCGGTGGCGCCAGCGTCCAGCAGCCTTGCCTCTGTCAGTGCGCCCCAGGGTGGCTGTGGCTACAATGTAGCTGCCATCACCAGTGTGTGAATGTGTGGATGACTGGATGTGTGAAGCGCTTTGGGGTCCTTAGGGACTAGTAAAGCGCTATATAAATACAGGTCATTTACCATTTTAATAAGATGGGTGACATAAACAGCTACGTCCACCCAACAGACTGTCCATCCACTTAACCTGGAACCTGCCCAGTTTGTATCACAGGTGCTTATTTTAGCTTTAGAGTGTCATCGACTCACTATAGTGTCTGGTGGTCACGTCACTGTGGATCTCTTCCTGTGTGGACCCGTTTCACCTGCCTTCTATTAAATGGTCAGCAGGGGAGCGACTGGTTGCAAAAAGATTAGTAGTTGTACAGGAATCGATGGGAGCCCCCACCCCTCCACCCGTGACTTCGATAAACCTGATGTTGCTGGACTCTGTCACTAGTTTCAGGTAACAGTGAATATAAGTTTTTATATTCTGGTTATAAATTAAGGGCGACTGTCAAGGCTTCGTCCATCAGCTGTGACTTGTTGATTAGAAGTTGTTAGCCAATAAGCATGGAGTGTCATCACTGATTTCACAGGCTTCCTCATCAGGTCCACTTTAGAAATACCGAAATGTTGATGGTAAAACGTTCAGCTCGAGCTTTCATAACAGGTGTTCTCAAATCAGCAGGTGACGTCAGCCGGTTAGAGAAACATCTTTCACAGCGTCTGTGTGGAGCAGTCTGTCTTCCTTTGTGCAGCGACTCCATAAACGACTTTTCTGCTGTCAGTTTCTGTCAAAAGAACTTGGACTTAAATAAAATGGAAACGCTGCATTTCTCCAAGTCCTTCCTTGGGTGAACTTGCATCTCACTAACGAATACTGCTGTTATCACTACTTTGCTTTTAAGAATGCTTCACGTGTGATTACGCCATCAGCGAAGAGAGCGTAGGTGTTTTCAATCACTCGTATCACTCATCAAAGGTTAGTGATGTCAGTGACACCGGCTGTGGTGAAAACAGTCAATAATCTGATGTAAAAACTGGCACAACAGCAATTTTCTGGGTTTTTTAATCTTTCATTGGTTAACCACAGCAGGAAAAAAACAACAAAAAAACAAGCCAAAGTGCACAACATCACATTTGTGTTAATTTCAACAGAAAACTTGAAAAATGCACAAAAGTTCACCAAAACAGGCCTTCAGGACTTTGTGGAAACTCTGCAAAGTGTTCAAGGCATGAAAGTGCTCACTGTCGATTATATTTTCTCACGAAGAAAGAGAGGAAGTCTGAAATGCGTAAACAAAGACCTGGCAAGAACAAATTTCGTGAGTACGATATTGTAGCAACATGGTGACTTGTTCTTTAGAATAACTGATTCCCTATTGGTGTCCCATCAGCTGCTCTCCTCTGCATTCGTGCATTTTCACCGTAGCTTTGGTTTGCATGCTGGTATAGGTTTTCCTCTGCAGGCCTGAGTCTGCTGCACAGGCAGTACACACACATTTAAAAGATGCTTGGCACTAATTTGGTGGCTGTCATAAACGCAGTAATATCGCTGGTCATAGTTGAGGACGCACTTTTGTTGAAATCCCTTGAAGTGGAGACCTGCAGAGCTGGACTGCTTATCAGTGAAGAAGAAAAAACACACACTCATGCAGTTGTGGCCAAATACGCACATTGTGGTTATGGAGTGCTTTGAAGTTGTATTTTCAGAGTAAGGGCGTTTTCAACAGTCGTGGGTGTTGTTGACACCTCAGGATGTTGTAGCTTGTTGTACATTTTCCGGGTGTTTTTCTTTTTCCTCAGTTTATTCACAATAACAGTTTCGCCACCACCGTTAGATCTTTACAGAGTAACACAAGTCGACCACGATGGAGGACATGTCTTCAACACTAAAAAAGGAGAAGTTGTGTTGGTCTCGCAGGGGGACAGCACAGAAATGATGTAGTTAATTACAGCACACACAATGTAGGTCAAACATATATGCATGGGCGACTTTGTCTCGCCGTTTGTTAAAGAAACCGTGCAAACTGGAATAATTCGTGCAGACGCAGGCGACGGCGAGAATGAAGAGATATGTGCTTATAAGAATAATTGGGCGCTAGTATGATTGGTGTCATTTGACTTTTTGATAATTACAGTGCAGCAGCACATTTACAGCCTGCTTGGCTGGAGCATTAAATGTGTAACAGCAGCTCTTTGAAAACGTCGCTCGCGTTCGGCCACGAGCGACGTTTTGCTCATATCTGAAATTTGGTTTCTTAATTTTGGGGTCTGCCACTGTTTTCTGCTTCTTGCAGGGCGCCTCTTGTGTTTGTGTGTTTATGGTTTGAAAAGGGTCACAGCTTCAGCAGTGATGTCTGCCTCGTGGCATGTGGTTGGGGGCCCACTGGTGCATGGTGGGGGGTTTGTTGAAGGGTTTCATGCGCAGTGGTTATGTGTGAACAATGTAAGTGCGGCCTGCACACCCAAGCCAACAGCAGCTGCAAGAGAAGATATATAGTATGAAACCTCACTATCTACAGGGAGGGGCACCTGAGTTCCTGTTTTTCTCTTGTATTTTCCTTTTATTTTACTTATATTTGAGACAAGAAATTGTCATAACTCAGCAAGAGGCCAGTGCAAGTGGGTCTTTCCCCATATCCTTATTGCATAGCAAAAATTTACAACTAGTTTACAACTGGCACGAGTTTTGAAACCTTTTCCCGTTACAGGCCATAGAGCGCTTAAGCAATAGATTTGATTGGCAGTAGCGGCAACAACGTGCGACGTCCTGGGAAACAATAAATAAGAAGGTTAATAAACCAGAAATAAATGTTGGAGACGAGAAAATGATCAGTTGTTTTTTCTCGTTACACAGTGATGGAACATGTGCAGCCTCTCTGTTATGCACGTGTGAATGTGTGTGTGTGTGTGTGAATGTGTGTGTGTGTGTGTGAATGTGTGTGTGTGTGTGTGAATGTGTGTGTTGGGTGTGTCGGGCTTACTTCCCCATGTAAGTACGACTGTACTGCAAAAAACTCTTTAGTCAGCGACAGCAGCTGCACTATCACACACTCAGCATCACCGAGAACGGCCAGAGGTAAGAACTCACCACTGCACCTTCACCTCACTGCAGCTCTGCAGTCAAATCAAATTCAAATCGAATCAAAATTATATTATAACAGGAAAAAAAAAAAAAGAATTTAAACCCATAACTTTTAAACATAAATTCCAATTAAACGCCAATCAATCAATCAATTAATTAATTATAACATATTGTAATATATCTATATCTATATATCTATATATCAAGCACTTCTGGATGGATGCAAACTGCATTTCGTTGCCCTGTACCTGTGCATGTGCAATGACAATAAAGTTGAATTCTATTCTATTCTATTTGCTATAAAGATTAAACTTGGTGTAAAATGTTCAAATATATATTTTTTCCACTCAGATATTATTAAATACAATTTCAACACAACAGCAAAGCTGCATTTCTTCAAATATTTTTGAATATATTCATATATATATATATATATATATATATATATACGAATATATACATATATATATATATATATATATATATAAAAAGAAAAAAATAGTTTTTTTCTTTTTATATATATATATATATATAAAAAGAAAAAAATAGTTTTTTTCTTTTTATATATATATATATATATATATATATATATAAAAAAAACCTATTTTTTCTTTTTTTTCTATTTTTTTTCTATTTTTTTTCTTTATATATATATATATATATATATAAAAAAGAAAAAAAACTATTTTTTTTGTTGGTAATTATTTATTATAATTTTGCTAATTTTAAGCAATTATTGTTTTGCATTCTTGATAAAAAAAAACAAACATGTTTTTCCTTCATGTGGTGATTTAAATGCCCCATTTCTCACTCATCCTGTGTTAACCGCAGATGGGTGGAGACTGTAGCGTTCGGGAGACATTTAAATGGGGCCTTTTAAACTGACTGAAACTTTGCAATGAAGCGTCTCAGAGTGCAGTGCTGAGAGTGAGGGAAACTTCGTTCATGGCTTTGATTCTCATACAGAAATCACTATTGTTTCTTTGTTTTCTTCTGCTCTTATTCTCAGGTGTTTGTTGCTCACAGGCGGCGAGCTCCAGTGGTTAGAGTGCGCCCATAGCCTGTTCACTCACAGGAGTTTCGCACTAATTCCCGTGCAGCTCGGTTCAGCCTGTTCTCACCCAAATCCTTCATCTGACCGGCCGGCTCAGTTTCCCCATCATGAGTGCCTTGGCCTCCCTCACGTCCCCTTCCTCCTGCCCTCACATGTACAACGTACCCACCTACCAGAGCAACAGCACTGCCACCAGCGCTGCGGCTGGGATCAACCACGTGATCCTGAGGCATTACAACTACACCGGCCGTCTGCAGAACAGGACCATCGCGAACTCCCAGACCCAGATCAGCGTCTCCGTGGCCGTCTTCCTGTTCTTCAGCATTTTCATCATCCTGGAGAATCTCCTGGTGCTGGTGGCCGTCATCTCCCGCATCCGCCACAGCCGTCGTTGGGTCTATGTTTGCATTGCCAACATCACGCTCAGCGATCTCCTCACCGGAGCCGCTTACCTGGTGAACATCTGCTTGTCTGGCAGCCAGACCTTTCGCCTGACGCCTGCTCTGTGGCTCTTCAGGGAGGGCATGCTGTTCGTGGCCCTGGCAGCCTCCATATTCAGTTTGCTGCTGATTGCTGTGGAGCGTTACACCACCATGATGAAGCCACTTCCCCAGAAGTCGACCAGAAAGACCTACTATCGAATCTATGGCTTGGTGGCGCTTTGTTGGGGTTTGGCGCTGGTTATTGGCTTTCTGCCCTTGCTGGGCTGGAACTGTGTGTGCAGCCTGGATGGATGCTCCACCCTGCTTCCTCTCTACTCCAAGACTTACATCTTTTTTTCTCTCATTATCTTTTTCCTCATCCTTCTGGCTATCGGTGTGCTGTATGGTGCCATCTACTGCCACGTGCACAAGAGTGCTCAGCTGGCGCCCCAGCGCAGTCGGAAGCGCTCCTTAGCGCTGCTGAAGACTGTCATCACCATTGTCGGGGTCTTTATGCTCTGCTGGGGGCCACTCTTCATGCTCTTACTGGTAGATTTCTTCTGTGTCTCCCGCCAGTGCGCACTTCTGTTCAGCGCTGAATTTTGCATCTCCCTGGCCGTCCTCAACTCGGGCCTGAACCCCATCATCTACGCCCTGGGCAGCAGCGAGATGAGAAAAGCCATCGCTGAGCTGCTCTGCTGCTGCTGCCTCAGGGTCGGCCTCTGCCACCCGGACACATTCACATCTAAGGAGACCAGCAGCACCTCGGAGAGCAGGAGGGACAGTCTGAGGAACAGTTTTAATAAGGTCAGGAACCTGAGTGTGGCCTCCCCGCCATCCACCCCAAGCAAAACTCGCAGGGCACCTAGAAAATATCGTCTGAGCACCACCACCAGCTGCCTGTCAGTTTCAAGTGGTTAAACCACAACGTTCCCCTCCCAACTAAACCAACCTGTGTGCACTGATACACATCTAACCGTTTCCTCACAGTTTTGGTTTGAATGTTCACTGCTTCATGAAATGCACTGCTGACTAAACGCTCCAGTAATATCCTCAAAATATTCCAGTTTGCAACAATGTTACAAGAATTTTATTTTTTGCATCTTTTGTAACAGTAAATGATACATTCACCGTACTTTTCTATTATTGCACTTATTGTTCATGTGAATATAAAATATGCACGTTTAAGTTGTTTTTTGTACTAATTCTGTGTAAGAAATATAAATAAAGTTTATTTTGCTTTATCCATGCGTGCCTGCTCTTTTCAGTAGGATAGTACCTCTGCTTACCTCTGGAGGGAGGCACCTCATCAGAGCTTTGACCCCCTCCTGCAAATGATCAGATGATTCAGTGTCACTTAAACCTTCATAGACTGAAAGCAGACATTATTATTACCTTAATATCAATTCTAGATTTACTAAATATACCAAATATACAAATTCCAGCTCGTTTAAATGATTATTTTAGTCTTTCTAAAGAAGGCTTAATGTGTATTCTGCAGGCATGTCGCTGCACATGTGATGCTTCTTTCTGTATTTCAAAAGCTTTTCCTAACAAGCTTTTCAAGAGGCCATTTCCAGCCTGCTCACCATTTCCTGCGTTTCTGGCAGGATGACTGATTGGAGTTCAGTGCAGAGGAGGTGAGGGCTGGGACTGCAGCCCCAAGGGCACACGCAGCCAGGGCTAATTGATAAATTCATTATGACTGTCTGGCAGCACGAGGAGATAAGGTTCAGCAGATAGTATGTACCCTTAAATTATACAGGCTACTGTACTGTACTGTATTTGTCCTGCTGACGCACACTGATCTGAGACGGAGGAAAGTATTTTTACAAATCACAAGTAGTCGTCTGCCGTTCTGCAAAGGTGCAGCAAGTGCTTTATTTGCTTTTACAAAAGAATCAGTGCAATCCCTGCGACGGGGTTTCTCACGCTGTGAAACTCAAAGCGATTTGTGGTTCAAAAGATTTGGAAGTTCCCACTCTTAATATAAGATCATGGTTAATTCTCTCAGGTTTTTGAAGTATATCCTAAAAGAAAGACCCGTTTACATGATAAGTCCTCCTAAAGTTAATGACCAGGAAAGAAGCTTCTCCAGTTATTATTTATCAAGCAATTCTCTGCTAATCGTCTGAAGGCTGCTGTTGTTTGAGCAGGCAGACTACATGCAGTCATCACGCTGTGACTCAACTGTTGCATGAAAATGACAGTCTTGGTGCAGCTGGGAAGCATGTCCCGTCCGCCTGCAACGCTAAAACTACATTTTCATTTAAAAAACTTCTTTGAAAATGAAACGGGTACAGCGTTAGAAAGTGAACGACTTATTGAAACAGTAGGAACGATGGATTATTACAAATGACTGCAAGTGGATCGGTGCTCTGATAAGAGCCAGTGCGGTAAGTGAGTCACAAACCCGCGTTGGCGATAAAAAAAAGATTAGGCAAGATGGCAAATAGGCTTAATCCCTTTCCTGGAATTTCCAAGCTAGATTCTGCAGACATTAAATGCCTCAAAGTGTCCCCGTAGGCCAGAGCGATAAAGCCGTACACCCCGAGAGTTAGCCTCAGTTCCATTAGGCTCCCCAGGAAGTGTGTTTAAAAGCTCAAACATGATACTGGGATTTTCTGTCTATTGTCTAATAATGACCTGAAGTAGTTACTGCACCAGCACACAGCCTTTCAGAGACATTTCATGCTGGGTGAGACTTCAGTCTTATAACACAGAATATTAGGCCGATCAGGAGTTATTGCCTCGTCTTTCTTTGTTCCACACACCTGAAGTTAAAAACATTTGCTTATCAATAACGATTCAGAGATGTTCCAGTCTCCTGGCAGCCTGTCATGCAGGCATTCCCGTTCATGACGTCTGAAAGCTGCACGGGCTCGTCAGCGTCGACTGGAAATGTAGCGGTGAAGGTGAGGAAGGAAGGATCCTGCTTTCGCCCACGCAGAGCTTGAGGTGATTGTGTTGTGGCAAATATGCAGGAAGCACGCACGCACACACGCACGCACACACATGCACAAACACACATGCACACACACACATGCACGCTCATTATTCAGCGTTAAATCAATGTAAAATGACAAATAATGACATGTAGTCTTGCACATAAAAGGTGCACGTGCACACGCTGAAGGTTAAACATGCACAGATACCCTAAGCTCACGCTCTCGTCTGCTTTGTTTTTGTGGCTGGGGAGCCGAGCAAGTTATAGCTAGTTGTGTGTTTGTGTGTGTTTCCCCCCTCTTCATGAAATCCTGCATCTCTGCCGTTAAGTGCAGGGGATAAAACCCCCTCATCCTTGGTGCTGGCATGGCTCCAGGCCTGATGAAAAAGCAACAGTAAATTCCAGGCTTTATTAGCTCGAGCCTGAGAGACATTTGTTGTATCATTTCTATAACGTGTCACGGGCTGATCACCAATCCACGCTGCTGCGCTCTCACTCTCCCCTTACAACAACACGGCCTTTTCACTCTTCTAAATGAGGTACGATGGGTTAATGACGGTTGCGTGCAGACGTGGCTGTGCCCTCAATAATTACCTCGCTGGCTTTGCCTCCAGGTGTTCAGCAGACAGCTAATGATGTACTGTCTGAGGAGAGGGGAAGGCAGCGGGTGAGGCAAAAAAGCTACACGGGGGAGCTTGTGATTGGTTGCTATCAGCACTGCGACAACTCGGTGGCACATGTGGTGCAGAAGGACTCGGTGTGAGAAGAGCCCAGAAAAGCTGCTCGTAAAGAAAACGCTGCTGCATGTCCGTACAGCTGTACTGCTGAAGGGAAACGACACTGTTTTATAAACTGTGTCTTTCATTTTCAGCCTCGACGTCATTTCTGTGACACGTTTCTAGCTTCCTTGCAGAGATGCGTGGCTGACTAATACAGAAATCCATATCAAGGAATACTCCACCCAAAGGCCCGTCTTCTGAAAGTGAGTCACAGGTCATATATAGAATTTAAGGGTGGATCTAAAAAGTGTGCAGCATGCTCCACTAGGTCAGCGTTTTTTAATATACGTTGCAGATCACTCCAGTTTCATATCATCCAAAATATCTTTATCGACTCTTAAACCAGTCCTGCATTTTTTATTTTTGCCCAAATATGGTGAAATGCACAGTTCGTGCATTCTGCCCCTCATAACAAAGTTTGGAGTTTAGTTCAGTCCTGAAAAACAGCAGCAATGACATGGCAGCAAGTCCATGCCAAACAAATAAAAATAAATGTGTGTGTGTAAAAAGACACATTTCGATTTCAGTTTGAATGCAGGAGGAGTAAACTGGTGGAGTGGTGCAGCTTTTGAGGGGAGGAAGTGTGGACGTTACTGTTATTTGTATTTCACAAAAGGACACGAGCACGATGGTAAAGTGCAAATGTAGCAGATTTCAAACGGTCGACTGCGTTGTGACGACAGACACAGACTGGCTGGAAACTGTATTTATTTCTAAAAGAGAAAGTGCAGCAGCAAAATCAGTGTCACACAGCAATAGCAGGCCTCTCCTCATTCCTGTGTAGCACAAGTAAGCAACACATAAACGGATGGTGTAACAGAAAACACAGTTCCAATTATTATTTTCCTCGTTCAAAGCAATCAAAAACACTTTGGGAGCTTTTAGCCATAAGAACTAATACTTAGCAAAGACAAATACACCAAATTTAAACGTATAATTTAGTACAGGGAGAGGAGCTGCAGAAAGCGTGCCTCACCAGTGTGGAATCCATGCCGCTCTGGCTGGGAAACCCCACACATGCAACATGTTTACAAGTGGCGTCACACTGATTAATGCCCCACTTCAACAGTGACACGTGGAACCTTAGTTTTACAAAAATTAAATTTACACAATAAAAAAAATAAACTATATACAATACAGTTTTGAGAATGTTCACACTCAGTATATTATATCTCAGCTACACAAACTGCACCCAGGACAGAAATAACTGCATTATACAGTGAAGCATCTGCTCTGACAGCATGCTAACGCTAAGCTAGTGATGATAGAGCTGCGTGCATGCTGACTCCAGCCCAGCAGCCAGAGCCTGAACGTCAACAGGTAACAAAGGTGAGGATCCATGTCTGTAGCAACACTTCTGCACCCCTTAGTATCAGCTGAGCATGGTTTAAATGTCACAGCCTTCCTGTGTAACTTTGCTGGTGTTCACCTGTTTACCTGCTTCCTGCAGGATAACACACCGTGTGACTGGTTTCTTGAACATGACGATGAGTTCACCGTCCTCAAACGCATGCAAGGTTAATAGAGTGATCAGTGAGTGTGACTGAAACAGAGGTGGTCTTTGTGTTCGTGCGATGAGATAGAGCCCAACCTGTACATGAAGTCAGAGTTTAGCTTCACATTCTGCACCGTCTCTGTCGTCCTACAGCTGTGTTCGTTTGGCGTTTAAACCCAGATGGTGCTTTCAGAAGATTTAAGGAGGTGATCAGTTGAGGGCCAGGTCAATTTTCAAGGATGCATTTCACTGAGGGCACAAACAAATGATCTGCTCTGAGGCTGAAGGAGAACGATAAACGACATGTTGTTGGGACAGATATTTCCAGGAGTGTGTCTAAAGCTTTTTATCACTGTGAACGAACTGACCACAAAGTATTTCAGCCCATAATGGATAAAAAAACGTGTAGCAGCTGCTTCAAAGCTACAGAAAAGGATCTTCAGAGATATGATTTCACTGCTGTTCAAAGAAACATGAGGACGTATTGATGCTTCGGTCCAGACAGCAGCATGTAAGCGCCGTTCTTAACACAGCGAGCGACAGCACAGCGCACATTGTTTAAAGACAGGGTGGGATCCGCCTCTAATGTAATAAATGTCTGAAATTACAGGAACGAACTGACTCACTGCTGAGAGGGGGAAGGATTATCATTCCTGTTGTGCTGATATGTTGTCATGCACACCCACAAAACCTTGTTCTGTTTCCTTCTGGCTGAATATGGAGGAAATCACATCAGAATACTCGAGATAATCCAGTTGGAGACGGTCGAACTGTCTCATTGTTTTGTTACCGTAACACATTTGCATAATCGGCAACCTGGCAGTCGATTTAAGCAGCAGAACACGTTCACGTTCAGCTTTTTTAACCCACTTCTGTGCTCACATCAGAGCAGTTTGAGCTTTATTGCTGACAAATAAACTGTAAGTCATTTTAAAACAGGAGACAGTGGCTGGAGTATCGCACAGGCTGCACCGAGGATCATTTATGTGCCCATTATACTTTATAGAGGAATACTTTTTAATGGCTCTATCTGGGTTTATGGTGCCTATAGCGTTTCCTTTATCTAACATGTAAAATATTCTTATCATTTATTATGGTTTCAATCATGTTTATGATTCAAAAGAGTTTCTATGTTTCCGTTCCACTGGATCTCCACTGGTCTGAAAGCTCCCAGCTCCACACACAAACCAGTACAAAGGAGATATTCAGCTACAAGCAGCCTGTCTGCTGTGCTTGATGGATTGTCAAAGTGCAAGTATTTGCACTGTGAAAAGAAAGTTTTTACAGGACAAACTAAACACACCCTGACTGGTTCAGTCAGCTGCTCCTGATGAAATGGGATGTCCAAAGCAGGAGGGTGGAGGAGCTGGCCACCTTACACTGAGTTAACCATAAACTCCTCTATATAGCAAAGTACATCGCATGTGAGGTCATCGGTACGACAGCTGAAGCTTAGCCCAAATTTGGGTCACACAACAGGACAATGATCATGAGCACAGCAGCAAATCGACACCAGAATAACTGAAAGAAGAAGAATCGAGGTGCTGCGATGACCCTGTCAAAGTCCTGACAGCAGCCAGATTGAAACGAGCTGTGCAGATGCCCACAAACTGCCAAAGTCAGTTACAGTTACCATTTAAAAAGGTGGTATTCAGATTACAGTTACTTTCTTGAAATAAAGGGATTACATATGATTTCCTGTTTCATATGTTCGGCTGTCCCGTCTCTACTTTTGGTAATCGCCAGTGGAAACCCAAACAAAACACCCATTAAGAGGCTGTAATGCCCGTGTTTCAATCTCACGGCCCATGTCACCTCTACTTGCATGACGTGAAGAAATATTTTTAAAAATTATTATTCAAAAAATTGTTTAAGTTGTCACCGAGCAGAAACGGGAGATGGGAGCATGTAAATATAATAATAACCACTGTAGCTAAAAAGACGGTACAGTTGTAAGCTCGAAAATGTGACGTCAAAACCTCAAAGGATTGTGGGTACGAGTGGCGAGAGGTACTAGCTCACGCAGGCTTTCACAAGAAAACAGACACACAGCGATAAAAAGAAACACAAAGACGTCAATAAGCTGTTGTGTTATTAACTGCAACAGCCGGTCGCATGACAGCCACGGGAAGCCGACGGGTAAAGAGATCAGTTTTAATCGGATTACGTCGTTGAAGAGAAATTGTTCAGCCGTGTTTCCGAGGTAACAAAGAGGCGACGGATGGTCTGGATTGCAGTCATTTGAAGACCAAATATAACGTCCCAGAACATCCAGCTCACAGGTTAGTCTACTCCAAGCATTTATACAAAGGTCAGTCTTCTGTTGTAGTTATTACGTAACTTATTACAACATAATTGTTGATGTAGGTTACAAATAGTCTTATATTGATTTGAATTGAATTCATTGCTGCTTTGTTCACTGTGGCTTTGCGGGCTAATGTTTGTTGTGTTTTGTAGGAAAACCAGCCTACAAAATGCAGGAATATGATCCAGACTGGACCCCTCTATCAGCCTGGGTCAGACCGAGTGTAAAGCTGCTACCACAGCCAGATTTGATCGGTCAAGCGGGAGAGCGAGATCGAAACAGCCACGAAAAGTCTGCATATATGTGCCCAAGTGTTGTACTGAAGCAATCAAGTGATGAATAACTGTTTTCCAGTTTGTTTTGATATGTTTTTTGCATTGTTGATTTGTTTTTCAGCGAAGCAGCTAATAAAGCTGATGGAATACAAGTTGCCTCTTTCTTGTAAGACTCTAAAACAGAATGAAACAATAATGCAGTTATAAATACAATAAATTGAGTGAATTATGAAACACTTACTTTACTTCTATTGGATCTGAAAATGTTGTGTAACTAAGGTCCTTACTCCACACTGTATGCTCGTGTAGGTCTGACCCTCCTTTAATTTTTATCTTTTTTTTCCTCTTCGTCACGTCTGTCTTCGTGCGGCGCTGCCGTGTTCTCCTTCGTTTTGTACAGAACTGTTTTTGGGGCAAATAAAATGCAAGTATGGATTAAAACCACAGAATTAATCATTACAGGTGCTGGAAATGCTGACGCTTGATGCAGTGTTCTGATTTTGCTGCCACTCGTACCCACAATGCAATGCGCAGAAGTCACGTGGTCTGTCGATCTCTAAGACTCGACTGTACACCGTGTTCGTGTTTTCCTCTGAAACAATAAGTTCTGTTGGAGCAGTCTTTCAACGCCTCTCTCTGTCTCTGCTAGCAAAGTTGACCCAGACAACAAAGTAAAGCTAGTTTTCAGCTACGAGCCGACACAGAACCCACCGTATTAGCCAGAGGTCCCTTTACTACGGTTCGGAGCCGCGGACCTGTTTTATATACGAATAGTTTCTATACGAGATTGTAATGATAACAGCAAATCCTTATTTGCCTAGTATCATGTTTTATGTTGTTAATACTCCTAGACTGTAGGGGGAGCTAGAGAGGCAGAGGGAGTTACCTCGGAGTAGACTGTGATGGCGAAGCTTTGTGTACATGTGAACCACAGTTCGATAAAGTACCTTCTCTTCAAGTAATGGTGTCATTCTTAAGAACCCACAACAACATAAAGAAACAAGACAGAGATCGCTGCAAAAAGTGCAGCCTTACCTAATGTCCACCTGTTACTCATTTATATTAAGATTTAAACATCTAGTTGGTGTTGGTGTGGAGAGTAACCTTCAGTAATAAATCACACAGCAATAGTTCATTCATGTAGTTGTAAACAGCATGATAATTAAGTAATCCAAAGTATTCCGAATATGTTACAAAATACATTTTGGGGGATGTAATCTGTAATCTGTAGTGGAATACATTTTAAAAGTAACCTTCCCAACACTGAAGACAAGTGACTGATAATGATGGCCTCAGCTTCCCGCTGCTACATGTGGTTCTGCAAACTGTTGAATCGTGGGATGTTCTCTTCTTCACGGGAATCGAGGACTGCTCTGAATCTTTTTGCAGCTGCGGTTCAGTGCGAAGTGTTACAATGTAGCTGCAATAAGATCATAAAAAAGACATCGAGTAACGTTCAGTACGAGCCAAGAACTGTTAGACGTATAACTGTGTTATACATAAATGTAATAATGATTTCATGTAACAGACGTGGCTGCTGTTTAAGTGACCTTTGATAAACTGACACACAGCACCATTTATTTTATGCAGGACGTCTCTTTTGTGTGCAAGCGTGCACTATGGAAATATCATTCTGCCAAAGCAGGTGCACGCGAGAACATTCATGTATAGTTCTTAGAGCGGAGCTGACACACTCACACACACACTCACACACACACACACACACATTCCTATAGGCATAAAGCCTCCCTATAGGAATAATGCTTACAATTCAGCAGCCAGACATCAATAATGGCTGTGCAAATATCCAGTGTCGGGGTTATAATTACACCCAATCAATCAGTGGTGCTTGCCATTTTCCTTTTGGCCTGTCAACAAGTAGAACAAAGAAGACGGGCGTACTCTTTGCATGTCCGGATGGAAAACTCAAACATTTGCATACAGCCCTCTTTATCCTCACACGGTGGTTTCTGTTGACTGCACCTGGCTGAGGAATTCTTTTCGGAGCAATCCGGGAACACTTTTGGATCTTGTAATGATAATGCGCTGAACTTTCTTTCTTTTTTTAATGAATCATGTCTGTGTAGCTGTGCACAAACATACTGCAGCTCATCCACACTATAAACTGGGAAAGAAAGCAGATGAAGAGGAACGAGGGAGAACAAAGAGACGCCTAAACAACAAATTGTGTTCAGTTGCTTCCTAATTATAGGGGAATGCGCTGCATGTTGTCTTCATTCTGCATTTTCCGCTGTTTCATAACAAAATAATAACTAAGAGAAAAGGCCATTGTGGAGAGATCTAATCTGATGCCAATATGGGCAACATGTGGACGGCGCTCCGAGACCAGCTGTTTCCTCTTTATCAGGATAGCTGGACAGCGGACACAAAGGAGACTGGCTCCAGGTTATGAGATATGAATGAATGCAGACACACACACTGATAACACAGAGGCCATTATTAAGCAACTTTTTTTCTTTTTAATTTGATCATTTCAGGCAAAAATTTCCTTCTTCGTTTAGTGTGGAATAAAATGACCAAACACAACCGCTCTCTCTCTCTCGAGGTGCTGGATGTCGGCCATCTGCACTGACTTTGTCGTCAACCTTGGGAATATATGTGAGCGTGTTTACTCTCTTTTCTTAATCCTCTCTGTCGGCCTCGCCGTGCTGTGGCTGAGTAGCGTGACCACTTAACTAATTGTGCTGTGCAAGATGTTCCAAGGGTGATGATTTGGCTTCGGTTTCCTAAAGTTTCCAAAGAGAGGACGCAGGTTTTCGTGAAGAGGGGCTCTGTGGGAGACTCCTTTGGAAATGTGGAAAACAATCTGAGGCTTAGTGAGGCTAACGTGCTCAACATGTCGATGTCGAGGAGGTAACCTTAGCGATCCATCGCTGAATAGCTACCATTGCTCTAATGCAGCAGATTTAGGCAAATACTAGGGATGCAACGATACCAATTTTTTCAAACCGATACGATACCGATACTTGGATCTGAGTACTTGCCGATACAGAGTACAAAAAAACGATACTTCTACCACACACACACACACACACACACACACACACACACACACACACACACACACAAATGCAATGAATTGGAAGACAGGTTTTATTATATTCTCTGCCAATAAAAAATAAAATCTTAATAAAAATGACCACAAAAAATTTTCAAGTGCATTGAGTTTTTCCTTTCCAGTCACCTTTCTCACTCACTATGTGTTAACAGACCTCTCTGTATTGAATCATATCTGTTATTAACCTCTGTCTCTCTTCCACAGCATGTCTTTATCCTGTCTTCCTTCTCTCACCCCAACCAATCACAGCAGATGGCCCCGCCCCTCCCTGAGCCTGGTTCTGCCGGAGGTTTCTTCCTGTTAAAAGGGAGTTTTTCCTTCCCACTGTCGCCAAAGTGCTTGCTCATAGGGGGTCATATGATTGTTGGGCTTTTCTCTGTATCTATGAAGCGCCTTGAGGCGACATTTGTTGTGATTTGGCGCTATATAAATAAAATTGAATTGAAATTGAATTGAAAGTGAAAAATAAGCACTTCTGTTAAATTATTGCGGAGTCTCCACATTGTAATTTTACAAAATATCACTGAACTATTGGCACTGTCTCGAGCTTTCAGAATAATAAATAAACACTTCTGTTTGGAATAAAATAAATACAAATTAGGTTTGCGAATAAATTAAACTTTTAAATTATTACAGAGTGTCCATATTGTATACAAACAAACAAAATAATTATTATAAAATAAATAATAAATAAAATAATAAAAAACTACAACAGAAATGACAAGCCACCCTCTGATTAATGAAATAAGTTAGTATCGGTTCATGGTATCAGTTAACTTTTACGAGTATGAGTACACACACATTTTACAGTATCGGCCCCGATACCCGATACCAGTATCGGTATCAGTGCATCCCTAGCAAATACTGATTTGATGATGAGGCTTGCACTTCCTCCTCCTCATCAGTGTGTGAGCTACATATCGTGGTACACGCTGGCACAGATACTGTTATGCCAAAGTGGTTTCACAGGCTTTGAGTTTCTCTGTGTTCACAGCAACCAACCCGTCGCATATAGACGCTCACAAAGGCTCACACTTAAAGAACGAGGTAAGCATGGATTAGTGTTGTGAAGGGAGGCAACCTTATCCTAATCTTTAGCTTCTGACAGGCTGACACGAGAACCTTACGTAGATGCACAGACGTCACAAGTTGCTCATGTTGAGTTTTGTGTTGCTCTTCTCGTACGTGACATTAACTTCTACTGTTTGGTTTGGTTTAGGAACAACACCTTTACAATATTAACTCTGCACACGATACTGCAGAGTTAATTGTGTGCAGAGTTTAATGCCTTAAACAAAGGTGCATATGTGACGACTTCTCTCACCCCAACCGGTCGCAGCAGATGGCCCCGCCCCTCCCTGAGCCTGGTTCTGCTGGAGGTTTCTTCCTGTTAAAAGGGAGTTTTTCCTTCCCACTGTCGCCAAAGTGCTGCTCATAGGGGGTCATATGATTGTTGGGTTTTTCTCTGTATCTATGAAGCACCTTGAGGCAACTTTTGTTGTGATTTGGCGCTATATAAATAAAATTGAATTGAATTGAATTGACTGTGAGAGGAGGATTGCTACTTAGGGTCAGAGGTCAGTTACAGTTACATGAACCACTTGTACACAACGTTTCTGTATATCTGGCTTCCTGACAGCAAAGCTTACTTTTAGACTACGACTACAGTCAGACTGAGGAAAATGGTGGGAAGCACACGTGCAGTGAACTTGTTGCTGCTTTGAAGATCTGTGAAAACTTGCAGTCAGCTGACTGGACGGGGATTAAAAAATGGAAATAAAACAGAGTCAGTCTGTTACCAGTCTGCTGCTGATGGGTTCACTGTGACAGAAACCACCATCTACATGCACAGAAATATACATCACACAGAAATGTGAAACACTTGCATTGGGAGTCCACACAGAGCCTCATGAATCTGAACAAATAGCAGCAACAGTGACGCATTTGCTGCAAAATGACAGTTGCCAACCAGCTGAAATGATTTGCAAACCGTTGCCAGTCTGACTGTGACTGTTTGGAGACAGGTTGCCTTCCAACAGGCGACCAGCGTAATCGCCATGTGATCGAAAGCGGTCATCCAGAGGTTCAGGGTGCACACGAAGAAGGAAATGGTTTAGTGCAGCAGTCTCCAACCTTTTTTGCGCCACGGACCGGTTTATGCCTGACAATATTTTCATGGACCGGCCTTTAAGGTGTCGCGGATAAATACAACAAAATAAAACTAGTACTGGTACCGAAAAAAAGAAGATTTATTCATAACACACGTGAAAAGACCCAGGAAAACCGAGTTAACGATAAAAACGACAACAAAATAACGCTGAAAACCGATAAAAACCCTGAAAACTATACATTTCACACCTGAGCCTCAACTCTCGCGGCCCGGTACCAAACGACTCACGGACCGGTACCGGTCCGAGGCCCGGGGGTTGGAGACCGCTGATTTAGTGGTCGACAGCTTTGACAAGTGAAGATATGAGCATTACTTTGGTTTTAGTGCATGAAAGGACAAAAGTACGATGGTGAAATGAATAAGCAGCCATGCTATGCTGCTAACGCAACTTTACAAGCGTCCACACAAACAGCACGCTAACGCAACGGCCGTTTTACGGAGTAACGTCAAACGAAATGTAACGAGTAGTGTAGCAAAGGATTCTCTGCGCCGAGTAATCGAGAAACATCCTGCACAAGTATGCTCATTTTTATTGACTTTAACCGTGATAAACATGTTAGTAACCGTGCACGCGCTGTAGCTCCACAATAGACACGTTCTGAGTGCGAAGGCTAAACTCAATGAAGCACTTTGTCTGTGGCACACGTGAAAACAATGAAGCGTTTTTAGTCAGTCGAACAATAAGTCCTACGTGGGTCTCGTGTTTCAAAGAAGCGTCGCTCTCTCATCTCTGAGATTATTCACGAGAGGGTTTGGGCGCCGAGCGGTGACTTGCAGGTTTGATGTTGCGTAGCAGCGAGCTGACCGCTGGCGTCGTTTGTTTCCACGAGGCCCGAGGAACGGAAGGAGCTAAAGCTTTGTAGAACAGATGTTCCTGCTCAGCTCTAAACCAAATTACCCAGCCGCGCTCACAGCCACGGGCCAGAACCACACAGACGCTGATTGAATGGCGAAGGGGGCAAGAAAAGTAGATCAGGCTCAATAAAGCAGCCACATCATGAAATCTGGTCAGCCTTTGAGGCCTGAAGATAAAAGGATATTGACATTGCTATGGAGACTAAGAGGAGAGCTGGCGGCTTCGGTCTGGGTGCCGGAGACTTCCTGCGTGTTTTCATGTTTTTCATTTTGAAGCAGCCGTTTTAACTTTAATTCAAACGGAAAGTTGAACCTCGACTGATGTGAAATGTAAAAAGCCTGGAAGTTGTGACAGAAGATGAGCTAAAATGTGAACTATTGTTTTTGCAGCAGGTTATTTATTAAGTCAACTTTACATTTAAATTGTGTTTCCTGAGAAGGCGAAATCAAGAATCTCCCAAATCTCCTGTTTAAAAATGATCCCTGACGACGTTTGTATTCACAGCCTACACACAGCACTGAATCACTAAAGGTGGATTCATTCACAGGCCTCGGTGAGCACTAACACATCTCTGCTTCAGGCTTGTGACTCACGGCTCCACCACAGAAATAACATTTCTGACCCTCTGACTGAATCAGCAGACACCTTCGTGTGACTTCTGGCACTCGCTGCGCCGTTGCGACGATGGAAAATGTTGCGTGGGACAGATGTGGCTCAAATGTCAGGACACACCTGACATCTGGACCACATAAGGTGAAGCGGTGGCTTATGTGAGACAGCTATACTCACCCCGAGTCCAGCCCACGAGTCAAGGCCATATGTGACTCTTAAGCGAGCAGCAGATGTGGTCTGCTTTCGGCCCGCTGCTTTCTGGGAGCTGTGAGTGGTGGAGATGCGTCGTGGGTTAATGCTGGCAGTTCGATGAGGAAGAAGAACGAGTGGGAGACTCAGCAGCGTAAAATTAAGGCCGGGTGTCAACAAAAATAATATCTGAGCTGAAGTTTCTCCAACAACCGCTTGAGGCTGAAAAGAAACTCAAATGTCTCACAACCTGATTCAAGACCAGCTGTATTTTTAACACTTTTAAGCTTTAAGTTTTAAACTGAGGGAAGCTTTGACTGACAGGTCGATGCTGACCAGTGTTGGTCAAGTTACTTGAAAAAAGTAATCAGTAACTAATTACTGATTACTTCCCCCAAAAAGTAATCCCGTTACTTTACTGATTACTTATTTTCAAAAGTAATTATTTACTTAGTTACTTAGTTACTTTTTAAAAACAGGATTTACAACCTGAATAGGTGATAAAGTGATAGATCTTTCAGCCCAATTCTACTTTTTCTGCATAATCATCATACAAAATGTAATCAAATGGAAAAGTCTCTTTTTAAAACTTGTTTTATTAGTTTTAATCTTTTAACTTTATGCATCAAGCAAACATTTAATTATCTGCAACATTCTCTGACTGGAAGAAATTAGTTTAACATTTAAACCTATTTTCTGCACATTCCAGCACATAAAATAAAATATTTTGTGTGTTTACACTCAGTCTTTCAAATAGATGCAAGTAAAACACAGCAGAAAATAAATAAAGTCAAAGACTAGCGGTCCTGTTGCTCTATTTTCACCTGTAAAGCAGGAGTGGGGTAGGCGGAGGGTTACCCTGGTGCAGGTGTGCAGCGGTCAGTGGAAGAATCCGCGAGTTTCTCTGTGAGTTTCCCATTACGTCGTAGCTACTCGGTGCTTGTTTGGAAGTTTAGGGGTTTTTTTCGCTGTAAAAAGAAGTTTTCTTCCCACGCACAACGGACACTAATGTTTTTGTCACTTTTTATGGAATCAAACTCAAAGTAAGGTCAGTACTTCCACGCTTTAAACGCTGCACGCTCATACTCTCTCTGCACTCGATATATGATCCATTGTTGATCTGCACACAGCTGTTGTCACGAACGTCGCACTCGCTTACGTCACTGTCATGAGACATTCTCGCAAAAAAATCACGGTTTTAGTAACGCAGTAACGCAGCGTTCCTACAGGAAAGTAACGGTAATCTAATTACTGTTTTTGCAATAGCAATCCCTTACTTTACTCGTTACTTGAAAAAAGTAATCGGATTACTTTTTTCTGATGCTGACACAGGAGGCTGGAGCCAGAGGCATTATCACCGTGTTTGTGGTGTCGGTGCTTTGCTGTGCTGAAGCCCAAACTGCACTTTATATACTTGTGTTATATTTGTATGTTACTAAGTAGCAGATATCCATGTGATGCTATCATCAGCTAATAACTTAAAAATTTGCCGTCTTGCTAGAATTTGGTCACTTTTCTCTCTATAAAGCCCAACGTGGTTAAAATGCTCAGAAGCATCAGCGTGACTATGATATCTTTCATATTCACAGTCATTCAGAAATCATTTTGATCCAAACATTGTGCGTCTTTTTTATTTTCTTTGTTTTAAAAACTCTGTAATTATCTTCCATTAACCTCTTCCTTTCATCCGTTGGGCTTAGGTCTCGCCTCGTCTCTTTCCCGATTGCTGCTATTGTCTTCGTCTTTGTTCTTTCCTGCTCCAACATGCTTTTTGTTCCCGGGATAAGCGATGTTATCTTTTGACACTGAATAGAAATAAAGCAATGCCAGAATTCTTTCTCAGGCTCATTTAAACTTTATTGCATTCAATCAGTGCTGGGTTTGTGCTGAAACACCTGCAACATCAGAATAAATCATGCATTAAATGAACGTGCTGGCATTTAGAAGAATGCACTTCATGCACCGTTTCTACTGAACACTTTGTTCAATTGAACACAAATCATAGCCAACGTGTCAGTGGTACCACCTGGCTGAAACAACGCCCTGAAGTCGGCATAGAGAGAAACCCCTCTCTAACCTTTTCACGGGGTAATCTGCTCCAGGTCTGAATGAAGCATTTATCTGCACAAATCTCAAGTAATGGAAACATAATTTTATGGCGGCAGCCAGGATCAGTGGAGGTGTGGAGCAAATTCATCACGCTTACCGAGGAGCTTCCACTTTCCTCTGGATATGAAATTTTCAAGCACTTTTCCTTTTGTGGCTCCAAGTTGCACACATTCCCATTCGCTCATGATGTGGGGCTGCTGGTTGAAATCCATTAACAGACATAGCAGACATTTCACTGGGATTAGCTCACAATGAGCCCGAGTCTCAGTCTGGCCTTTGACGGCACAGACAGGTGAAGCGTGAGGCGTGTCTGCAGGCGTCTCAGGAGGAGAATGCAGGATACAGATGAAGCTTGAACAGAACTACAGGATTGGGTTCATTAGTATAAACACCTACCCATCGGCTCATGAAACATTTACACATCGACGAAGGAAAGGACAGTCGTCTAAGTCGGGACGCGTTTCCACGGAGACGTCAAACTTCAGTCTGACAGGTTCGGGGACTCTGGTTTGGATTTCATCACCGCCTTTGGCTCGAGGCGAGCGTCACGTCAGTTTAACGCAGCAACCACCAACGTCGCTGCTGTCGCTCGAAGCTGTCGCACGTCTGTAGGCTCCACTCCTGTTCCTGCTGAACTGAGCCAGTTTTCAGGTGTAACACTGATACCAGTTCAGTAGGCACAGGAGGGCAAAGCCCAGAAACAACTGTGAGCGCTGCAGCTTATTTTTGCTCACATCACTGCAGCGTTAGAGCAGCAGCACCAAGTTCGGGGTGATTTACGCAGCAACAGGCAAATTTACTGCAGCCACGCAGCTCACAGTGAGCAGTGGGAGAATTTGTGATCACTTAAGACACTTTTATTTCAGGAAAGAAGGCGTTTTACTTCTTAAGTTGCACTGGTGTTAATTTGCTAAAAATCCACCCAAGAAAAATTAAGCAACAGCTCAGACCAACATGACATCAATCATGTTTATCGTAGGAGAAGCTTGGAGACTTTCAGCTAAGGGTGATAAAGTGTGGGAAGGTTAGTGCTAAACGCTGGCATTGACGTCCTAAGCTGCCTCAGTCGGACGTGAAGTGGCACGCCCAGATATAGTTGACATTTAGCACCACATTCCTAATCCAGATGCAATCTGAGGCATTTGAAAGAACACATTAAACCTGGGTCACATGGCCTCGCTCAAACAATCTCAAATATATTTGGCATGCACCGTGATTCCTGCCAGATGTTAGAGGTAAGAAGACAGTTGTTGCTGCAGGCGAATGAAGAAACAGTACAGCTTGTCTCACCTCTGGACCATGTTGCACAAGCACGCTGCCTGTGGTCCACAGAAGCAGGTGAGCCGAGCTTCTCCCTTTTCCCACCTAATCTCTCCCCCCTTCTCCTCCCTCCTTTCCTCATATCCGAGATCATCAGCTTCTTTCCATTCAGCGGAACAAATCCCCCAACGTCGAATCCACTATTTCACCTCAGGCACTGAACTTAGCCACTGTGAACAACACATAGCAGGGATCAATGCTCACCAATTAGCTAAGCTCTGTGCCTTTAGCAAGTGGGTGGCAGGCTTTCGAGGGACCAGAGCCTCACGCAGACCTTTACGTGACTGCTCACCGGTAAAGTTGGCGGCTTTAGCGCCTGCGGTGCTTCGGATGTTGAGGTTCGCTTTTGTGTTTCGGAGCGTGCTGCCGGTGTAGGATCAGGGCCGCTTCCCCGTGTGTTTAAATCTAAAATCCGAGAGCTGAAACGTGAGCTGACTCCAAAAGTTACTTCTATCACGTAAAGCTGCACGGCCCTCGCGTGCATTTACATCGACTTCCTGTCGCGTTTGAAAGACGAGACGTGTGAAGAGTTTGGATTTCAGACAGCTGCACGTTTAACGGCGGCCTCGTGAGCGCTTCGACACTTTCTGTGCTATTTCACAGCTCTCTTTGTGAGAAGTCTGCTGAGAGCTGATCGCCGTATCTAACTTCACCAATATTTGACTCCATAGCAACATCCAGCATCAGAAATCGACTGAATCCAATCAGAGCAGCTAGGACGCAAAAGCAACCCGCGATGGAAACTCGACAGTGCGGTGGGTCACCAGCTGAGCTGTGAAGGAGTGGAAATCCCTGGCAATGTGATTTTTGTTTCTCTTTGTGCATCAAATCACGGTGCCAGGAACCCTCCCCACCACAGCCGAGATCCGCCCTCCCCTGCCCTTTGTAAGGTTACGTCCTCGTGGGCTCCAGATGCCTTTTTCCCACAGCAGCTGTGACCTAAAAGAAAGGTGGAGAAAGAAGAAGATTTGAGACACTCCTGGGGAATAAAACCTGTATGTCAGAGCTCGAACTGATCTGTGATTCGCTTCATCTCGCTTTCGTAACCCCGGAGTGACAGATGATGCAGCTTATCTGTGACAAAGAAATAAAGATTACATTTGCGGGGTGAGAGGATGAGTCTGCAGACTTTTTCTGCTGCACGGATCAGCAGGAAGCAGCAGATGTGGAGGCTAGTCGGAACATGCAGAGCCAGCTACCTGGTCAGTTTGTTTAAAGGAGCTGGAGGGCAAAAATAAAACATCGCTTGTTTGAAATGGCAAAGGCAGCGCAGAGAGTTTGGTCCTCCTGGAGTCAGTATGCACACAATGTCAGCTCAGGATAACAGGCAGCAGAAGGAAATCTGCTCCTGTTTTAAACAGAACAACAACAAGTACAGCAAACTGACTCGGTTCTGTTTTGTGTCCAATTAAACTGGAGGGTTTCAAGTTAAAGAGACACTGGTTTGGTCCCCCCCCTCCCCCCAAAGTGCAGATTACGAGACACAGGAGAACAAAAACGTTTTTTTGTCTTGTTTTTTATTCTTGCAAAAGTCACCGTGCATTATTATCCTTTGTTGTTCTTGTTTATGCTGTTTTCCAGGGAAAATTCCAGGCCCACCCTGGTGGGGCAGAAATAATGACAGGATTGTTGAGCAGCACTGAGGGGGAGGTTAGAGTCTCAACAGTTTCTCCTTTATTGCTTCTCGTACGTCGCCGCCGTCTCCTCTCCCTCAGTTTTAGAGCCGAAACCATGGAGACTTTTCTCCATCGTGCTAATCCAGATCAGATGAGCGATATAACCCAATTGTCTCATGTTTATTCCCTTTGTTAGCCGGATGAGAAGCTTGAAGCCACTCCTCGTGTCTGATTGTTAACTCTCAGGCTAAAGAAAGCAGCGAGTTCACGGCGAGGCGTTTCTAAGCCTCACTGATTAACGTGTTACGGCTGGTTTGTTAAATCTCACTTTTACGGTCAGACTACATCTTTGCAACTTCTTGGAGTACCTGGTGGGTGAAAGGGTGAGCCACAAAAAGAAAAACAGTCCAACACAGGTACATAAAAGACACTTGCTGTGCCTCAAATTGTGTACCATTATGTGCGCACACTGCATGCACAGCTGCACAAAGGTCACCACAAGAACCTGTGTGGTTTACCCCTAACGATCCAAAGTGAGTGTGGAGCAGTGCACACTTCACACCTGCAACAGTTGCCGTCCAATTAATTTTCTCAGGGAGAAAATTCTCGGAAATTTCTCCCTCACAGCAGGCGGGCTGTTGAGGGACTGCTGGGTTTTTTAAAAGCAGGATTTCTTTTACCCGGTGATGACAAATGATGATAGCACCACTTTCTCCCACCACAGGGACACGATAGGTTAACGCAGCTTATGAAGAGAGATTGTTTAACCAGGAGTTTCACTTCCTGGTTAAATGGATGTTTAAGTAAAAGCAGGTAAGCAGAACTCGAATGTGTAATGGAGACAAAAAAGCTGAAGAAGTAAGAAACAGAGTAAAACTTACCAATAAAGTGAGTGATCAGACCAAAAGAGACACGCGGGGAAAGAAACACTAACAAATGAAGTAATTAGTTACTCTGAAATAACTAAATAAACAAGCGATGAGTCAAAAGAAATAAAAAAGTAAATCATTACAATCTCTAATTCTTCCTGCACTCAAAAGGGGAACATGTTTTACTCAATCCTGCTAGGCGACCACCCAAACCCCGACCAGTAAACCAAGAAAAAAGTGTTACCAAAGTTACCAATCGGTGCTTTCAACTAATAAACACAAGTATGTTAAATGAAGTCACATGCCACTGGTGCATGAGGTTACTGTTTGTTTGGCATGGAGTATGGAGACAAACTGTTCTGTGCAGAGGAGGCGGGGTCAGACCTCAGCGAGCTGTAAATCTTTGCAGAACACCCGCAGTCAGATGCTGCAATCGGCGTTTAGATAAGGGCACAAGCTGTGTTTGATTGGAGATGATGATAACCTGGTAAGTACACATTGTGTAATATAAGTCTCAGTATGAGACACAATGAAAGCAGAATGAGAGACAGAGCCTCGGACACTTTCTCTACATTTAAGATCGGGCTACGTCACGCCACCACAGGCTCAGGCTGCGGAGGGATTCCCATGATGCACTGCGTTTCTTCACTCTGCGTTCATACGTCACCACTGTATTTAATCCGTAATAATTATTAAACTTTACCCAAAACTGGTCACAGCAGATGGCCCCGCCCCTCCCTGAGCCTGGTTCTGTTGGAGGTTTCTTCCTGTTAAAAGGGAGTTTTTCCTTCCCACTGTCGCCAAAGTGCTGCTCATAGGGGGGGGTGATTGTTGGGGTTACTTCCTGATATTGTAGGCTCTTTATGTTAGAATATAAAGCACCTTGAGGTGAGTTTTGTGAGTTTGTGCTACATAAATAAATAAATAAATAAATAAATAAATAAATGATGAGCCCACAGGCAGGGCTGGACTGGGACAAAAAATCAGCCCGAGCATTTTGACCAGTGACCGGCCCACTGTGGTATTAAAGCTGTAAAGCCTTTATAATAAACTTAAACCTCACCATCCTCCCTATTCTGGTATTCTAAACAGTACTTAGCAAAAATATAAAGCAACCTAATTTATAATTACATATACGTCACTAATAGGGTTGCCAACTCCCAGCAAAAACAGAAAAGAAAAAAATAGGGAACCACTCCCCCAGCCTCTGCCTCAAGATGCTTAACTGACAAAAATGTTTTTAATTGAATGCACATATAAAACAAATGCAAAGAAATCGATTATTTTTCTCCAGTAATTAAATAGATTCAACATCTTTCTTCAACAGAATTGCAGACTGCACAGATGGTACCTTAACAGAGGAAAGAATACTATAACTTACTAGGATATAGACTAGACTTAATATTTACTGAATACAATAATGGACTTCTATACGTTTTACATCAGATTAAAACTTTGGGTGTAAGATTCAGATAATTATTTATTAAAAGCGAGACATTTTAAATGAGAAAAAAAAAGAAAAGTATGTCTTTGTGCCCCCCTCTCCCTGTTCATGCCCTACCTGGGCCCCTGGCAACACTTTGCTAGATCCGCCCCTGCACAGTTACCAGCTGTCAGCTACATAAAAAGGATCCTGGTGTTATTTGTCTCTCAGAAACAGTTCATAACTTCAACTCATCCATGTCACCTAAAAGGTGAACCTGTTTCTCCATCAGCTGTTCAGCTCTGATGATTCAGTAAGGACATCTCCTGGTTTCATCTTCATGTTTCCCTCTCACCACATATCCAAACATCATGACCAGCAGCTTTACAGCTGTGGCTCCAGCAAACATCAGCTGATACTAGAAATTAATATTAAATAAATTCTAACAACAGCTGATCAAGCTTAAACGTGCTGCTGTTGTTTAGCGCGACATCCACCGGTTTTTTCTTTCTGGCGCAGAGAGAAAAGCCGATCAGCTGATCATTGATCAGCTTCATGATTGAATTAGCAACTTTCTAGCTGAAGTACTGCGGGACAAATTTCACCTCAACTTTAAAGTTCGACCTCCTCAGCTGTAATTGGTCCAGCCCAGAGTCGACCACGACCAACTGGCCAATCCACCACCGTTCATTTATACCATTAAAAAAGAAAAGAAATAAAACACCATCGGCCCATAAAAACGAAAAATCACGAGCAGCCTACCGGGCAAATGCCCGATGGCCAGTCCAGGGAATGCCACGTTTAATGGGAACAGGTTTGAACTTTAAAACATGAATGTAGTTTTTAGCACTTTGCACTTGTTTTAATGGCTCAGCCTAACCAGAGGTTAAAAATATCTGCACCACAAGTCTCAGAATGACCCCACGGCTAACAAAAGACATTACAGGACCCCAAAGGCCTCTGTACGCATTTTTAAAAACGGCCTGCGGAGCCCGAGTACACGCTGTGCCGCTAACGAAGGCGTGTCGAATCCTTCAGACAGAGAAATATGTCTGCCCTGTCAGGCAGAGTTAACACTCTGCCCCTCCCTGCCAAGGAATCATGAATAAATATGTTTGTCGAGCTTGTGAGACGTTGAACATAAAGTTGTGCTTCACTGAACAGTAAAGTGGAATGAGGGATTGCCTTTCTGCACGTGCGCGCGCGCGCCCTTCATTTGCATGCATGAGTTGCAGCGCGTCTGCGTGTGTCTGTGTGTGTCTGCGTGTGTCTGTGTGTGTCTGTGTGTGTCTGCGTGTGTCTGCGTGTGTCTGTGTGTGTCTGTGTGTGTCTGCGTGTGTCTGTGTGTGTCTGTGTGTGTCTGTGTGTGTCTGCGTGTGTCTGCGTGTGTCTGTGTGTGTCTGCGTGTGTCTGTGTGTGTCTGCGTGTGTCTGTGTGTGTCTGTGTGTGTCTGTGTGTGTCTGCGTGTGTCTGCGTGTGTCTGTGTGTGTCTGCGTGTGTCTGCGTGTGTCTGTGTGTGTCTGTGTGTGTCTGCGTGTGTCTGCGTGTGTCTGCGTGTGTCTGTGTGTGTCTGTGTGTGTCTGCGTGTGTCTGTGTGTGTCTGCGTGTGTCTGCGTGTGTCTGTGTGTGTCTGCGTGTAGGTGTGTGTGTCTGTGTGTGTCTGTGTGTGTCTGCGTGTGTCTGTGTGTGTCTGCGTGTGTCTGCGTGTAGGTGTGTGTGTCTGTGTGTGTCTGTGTGTGTCTGTGTGTGTCTGCGTGTGTCTGTGTGTGTCTGCGTGTGTCTGCGTGAGAGAAAAGGAGAAAACAGCGAGTGAATGAAGGGAGTGGTCACGTCCTCTAACAAATGTGAGTCACGGTTTGTTTGCAGGGTGTGAAGCTCGAATTGTGAGAATAGCTGTCGACGTTACTGTCAGCTTTAAATTACCGGTGACATATTTTCTGACAAGCGGGCCGAATCACAGGGCGGCACGCGGAAGTTAGACGTGATAATGGTGAAAATAAAATGTCACCTCAAAAATAATCATTAAAAAGTGCTCAAAAATGGCTGCTTCCCATCGTCGCTGTTGTGTAAATGTGATGTCTCCACGTTGTGTGAGTGTCCACAAACATAATTCACAGCCTCGAGGAGTTTCTCGTTGTGCGTGAGGCTGGAGGTGTGAACCAGTCACCGCATTTAGAAAGCGCAAGGTGTGCACTCTCAGCCGAACAAACTGACCTCATTCACGATTTACACGATCTGCTTGTTGGGCGAAAGGCTGAAGGAGGCAACGCTGAGCTCGAGAGCCAGGTGAGGACACACACACACACACACACACACACAACCCCGTTTAGCTATCTTCGTCAGGACCTTCATTGACATAATGCTTTCCCTAGCCCCTTACCCTAACCATTAAAAATGAATGCCTGACCATAACCATAACCGAATTGTAATCCTGACACTAAAACCACATTTTGAGCCTCAAAAAGGCCTTTAAATGTCTTCAAATTAGTGAGGTTGTGTGTCCTCAGAAGTGACTGTTGGTCCTCACAAGTATAGTAGAATGCAGATTTTGGTCCTCACAAAGATAGCTAGACAAGAACACACACTTTATCTATAACATGCAGACATGAAAAAATTCACAGCATCTGCTAAAGAAATCACTTTGTTGTGTAATTCTACTCTGTCGGTTGGCATTGTTTTTGCAGGGGAGATGTTGTGATGCATGTGGTGACCAAAGGTGTAAGTTTCACACGTGAACGCTGAGCTGACGTCACCCAGCATCTCACACGTTGGTGCCGCTGTCATCTGTCAGCCTTCTCTTATAAAATGCAGCCAAAGTGCTGAGAGCGAAACATGGAAACAAGGAAGAAAAAAAGAATCGTGTGAGAAAGTGCAGCGCCGGAAATCGCTGTTACTTTCAGCAAAGTGGTGACTTTGTTTATAATTAGACTTACATTTGCCCCTGTATTAGGCGCACCACGAGAGCCTAATAACTCAACGAGGTGGTGGGAACGTTCTTCAGGTCCATGTCGTTTGAAAAAGATGTTTTGAATCTCTAATTCAACCACTTCTCTGTTGAGATCTGGTGAATATGGAGGGCGTTAGAGTGCACTGAACTCATGAATCCAGTTTAAAATGATCTGAGTCTTGTGAAAAGGCATGTTGTCCAGTAGAAGAAGGGATAAAGATGGTCAGCAACAATACTCAGAAAGGCTCTGGCATTTAACCAATGCTCACTTTTCCCCATGAGACTCGAAATGCTAGAAAAAGTTTTTTAAAGTGCCTGAAAATATCCCAGTGTGGTCTTCTGCTGCTGCAGCCCATCTGCTTCCTGGAAGGATGTGTTTTGCATTCAGTAATACTCATCTTCGTGTCTTGGTTGTCACTTGTGGTTATTTGAGTTACTGTCGCCTTTCTTTGGCCCTGAAGCAGTCTGGACATTCTTCTGTCTCTGACTCCAAAAAGGTCTTTTTACCCAGAGAGCCACGACCGTCCTCCATGAACCCTCCAGACGTTTGTGTGAGGAAATCGCAGCAGATCATCAAACACTCAAACCAGCCCGTCTGACACCAACGACTGTGCCACGTTCAGACGCTCAGTCTACAAATACCTGAGCTGCTGCCGTGTGATTGGCTGATTAGATATTTCTTAACAAGCAGCTGAAAAGCTTTATATTTTGACTGTCTGTCATTACATTTTGCAAACAGCTTCAAACTGCCAGTTTCCTTATCGTGTAACCACTCGGTCACAAGTAGCATCTGCAACAATCCAGCACCGTACTGTGGTGGACGACCAAGCAAATAAAATGTTGGACAGAAGGCCAGTAACTGACATTTTCTGAAAAGACTGCCTACATAATCACTAGGGGTGCAACGATACTCGTATCGACATTGAACCGTTCATACAGTGCTTTCGGTTCTGTACGCATATGTATCGAACAATACAACATTTTTAATTTATTTGATCAACTTTTCTTCTTACGATGCTGTCTGTGTTGAGAGCTCAGTGGATCTGCGCTCGACAGTGCAGCCTAGGCGGAGTAGTCGAACGCAGATTCACTGAGCGCAGGGCAAGCTAGCGAGACAGAAGCTAAGCTCGCTGCAACATGGCAAATTGAACCTCCCCCACCCTCATTCAGATCTGACCTTTGGAACTATTTTGGTCTTCATGTGACGTATGACCCTGAAGGTAAGCGCGTCATGGACTAAAGTAAAACAGTATGTTGGATGTGCCAGCAATGCTCAATTACATGGGTGGGAACTAGTGCGTTAGCGCAGTTAGCTCGTTAACGTGTTAGCCGTCCAGCCCCATGCACGGGGCGATCCGTGGTAGCTCGTTAACGGAGATTTGTGGCGAGATTAACGCTGACAGCACTAGTGGGAACACAACGAATATGACTGCACATTTACTCCGACATCATCCTCGTGCAAAGACAAGTGGAAGCAGACAAAAACAACAAGCACGCATGCTACAAACTTTAGCCGAGTCATTTAGACAGCCGTTAGCACATGATTCTCCTTATGGGGACCTGATATGTTTAATATGCTGCTGAGAATATAGCCCAGAAGAAGCGTATAGTAGAGCTTTTATTTTGGAAAGAGACATTTCTCTGTAATAAACTCTCTTTTCCAAAGATGAGTGATTTCTCCATCAGATTTATTTATTTTTTATTAGTTTGTTGTTTCAGCAACATTAAATTTAAAAACTGTATGTTTGAGTTAAAATATATATTTATAATTTTAATAAATGACAAATGAAAAAAGCATGAACATTTTTTTGTATCGAAAATATATCAAACTGTGACACCAAAGTATTGAACCGTGAATTTTGTGTATCGTTGCACCCCTAATTAATCACCTTTACCAAGTACTCTGTGACTTCATTCTTCCTCTTAGAGCTTTTTTAATTCAGCCACACAACATGAACTGAACGGGGTCGTTTTAGACCAGTCGTGCAGTCGTGCACTTACAGTTTCTCCTAGGACTCTTCAATCTGTGCTCTCTGCAGATTAACTAACCTTTGCATAAGTGTTAGCAGCCCATCTGCAGACAGGCTTTCAAGCATTGCTCAGGCTCTAATCGCTGCGGTGTGTTGGGATGGTTCATGTTACAAAGCATCTCTATACAAATAAAACAGATTGCATTAGAAACGTTTTGGTTTATGGATGCCTTAAAGTCAGGCTCAAGCTCTTTTTGATACAGCAGTCTATAATATTTTAAATGAGTGAATCCATCTAAAACTTGTGCAACTTTACAGAACTGACGACCGCGCCGAGCTCACTCAGTCACTGCTCAGTCGATCTGAGATTTCAACGTCTTTTTTCGTCTCCTCACACGACTTCACGTGTGAGCAACCAAGAGAAACGCCGCCATTGTCTTCAAGGAGCGACGTGACCTAAATATGTATCACTGTCAGCATATTGAAATGACGCCGCTGCTCCCGCCTTTCAACAACATTGAGACGAAGCTTTTCACCCTCTCCTTTCAAGTGTCGCTGTTTGGAACAAATACTTGTAATCTGACATGTTACACTTCCTTTGCTTTAAAGGTGTCGGTAACTTTCCTCGTTTTACTCAGGAACTGGTCAACGTCGCTGAGCACAGCAGCTTCAGGCTGTGAAATCTTTCCAAAGGTTTTTTCCCGTCTTTAAAAGAAACGGTGTCGTTTTTTGTGCACGAACAAGAGCAACATCCTGTGAACGCCTCTGAGGAAAGATCGCTGTTATTCTTGCGTTTCAACACCTATCCCAACTTGTCCTTCTCAGTAACCGCTGGCTTTTAGTCTCCACCACCATTATCTCCAACCCATTTTTACATATAGGACACAGCTGACAGGTAACCCCCCCTCCGAGCTCAACCAATCTATCGTCTGTAGGTAACTAAAGACCCCACGGGCATTAAAAAGTCATTACCAGTGTTCGTTGGGTCTGGGCTTCATTATTTAGCTCATTAGATCACTCATTCTCAATAAACCAGCCCTCACATGTGACTGATGAAAGGAGCAGACATCAAGCTGCAGCTTTTTCACATGTCCCATTAACAATAATCCACTTTGCATAGCGTTAATGCAATTTGGCAGAGATGTAATTTCATGCAAAATCAATCACTGCCGACATTTTCTTGGAAAAGCAACAAAAAAGGACAGAGACTAAACAGATTTGGGAGTTATATGTTAAAAAGTACCTGGTGCTAAAGCACACGAGTGCTGTCTTTGAAGAGGAGCTCACTCACCTCACAAGAACACAGCAGACATGAAAGAAACCAAAAGATCTGCTCCTCTGCTCTGAAAGGAACATGATCGATTATAATGCATGAACGGAAATGGCACGGCTGCATTAAAGCCTCTCTGAATCTGATAGCAGTAGCTATTTCAGCTATTAGCTAATAGCTGTGGCTGCACTGATAACATTTTGACTGGAAGGGAAAGACTCTCAGCAAGAACCTGAGAGGAGCTGAAGCCTGAGGGAGGCATCGGTGCAAACCGAGACAAAAATGACGCACAAATGATGGCACAGTGTGCTCGAGGAGGAAGAGAGGCCAGGTGACGCAGCACTCGGGGAGATAAACGCACACATGGTGACATTAGATTAGTTCGTCTGAGGACGAATATATTTATCATAACTCTAATAAAGCCTCTGCTCCGAGCTAAACCACTCGCTATTTTAATTTGTGCCACACCCTAGAGGTCGTCTCGCTGTACTTTTAGACAGCTCGGAGAATAAAATCCTGACCTAGCTGCTTGGGAGCGAGCCCCGACTGACTACTGAGATGCATCCGTCAGCATGGCGTGTGAGAAGGCCAGGAGGAGTTGGCGTGTTCGGATTGTGACCTCTGTAACCGACGAGCTCCCTCCCACTCCAAGCATGCGATCGCTCCACAAACCGAGGCCTGTTTTTCCACCACACATGGCTTCAATTGGAGGCTACTGCTGCCGCTGCTGCTGCGTCTGCAGCTCTGAAAAAAGCAGCGGCAGCAGCAGCAGCAGCCAGGCATAGCACAACAAAACCGATTATGAAATCAGTGACCAGCAAACAAATGGAGCTGGCGCTGTCGCCAAGTCGTTTGGCAGAAGAGGAAATGGCTGAATTGATATTTTGAAAAGTCTTTGTCAGTTTGTGCACAAGCTTTGAAGCACGCGTGTGCGCGCTGATGTGTCCGCGCTGATGTGTGCGCTGTGTGCAAACAGGCCTGCATTTAAAGTCGCGCTCCAGCGCCAACAAGGCAAGCTGTTTACTACTTGGTTGGTCATAAAATGTAAATATGCATCAGTCGGAGCGCTATCAAAGGCTCCTTCATTTGGTTCCTGGCTAAGATGGCTTTGGATGTGTGCTGTAATTGCCTCGGTTCAGACAGAAATTCTCTGTGGTGGGCGAACGGCCACTGAAAGAGCTGAGGGAAACCATGCTGTCCTGTACGCTCGAAAATCCTGCAGTTGATCTGAGGGGAAGCAGCGGGCGCACAAAGTGCAGGGAAACCATCAGAGAGGAGAGAAGGACCGTGTGGCTGCACACACGGACACGCACACATGTGCACAACAAACTACTGTGGAGTCACACCAGAGTGCATTTGCAGGGGAAAACACGCGCACACACGCGTGTTCCCACTCCCACACAGACTCTATCAAACAACAACAAAATTAGCAGCTGAGCCCAAATAACAAACATCTGCTCATTGTTCAGGGGACAACGCCCACATCAACATCTGCCTCGAGCAGGAATCTGAGCCGTTCGGCCTTTTTCGAGTTACAGCGTCGCCGTCTAAGACCTCAAAGGCAAGTCTGGCTACTGAGCGGCCACCTGTGTGACACCCCTGGGGAGTTACCAGCTAACCAGGCCGATGTTCAAGTAAATAGCTGCATGCATAACACACACATAGACGCTTGTTTGAATGTAATAAAAATGGTTAAAAGGTCGGTGACTTGGCCTAATATAAGGTTATACAACTTTTAGCCTACTAGTGTTTGATGATTCACAGCAATAACTTCATTTTATGGCTCAACAATCTTCTCTGACGCGTCTGCGTCATCCCATCAGAGCACTTTAACAAATACTAATTCATGCTGTGGATACATTAAGCCAAGAGTTGTTATTCAAGGCAATCGGAGGATAATGAGCTGATTGCATTTTTCAAAATGTAAAAATCTCAGTCCCGATTATTTTGCATGTAATTTCAGTTCAAGTGGTTTCTCCGAATTTAAACGTTAAGTGAGCACTTACACATCTGCTAATGTTTACTGACACGTTTGTCTGTGGAGATGAAAGTCAGGTAATGAGTTTGAAGGCCGGATTTAAAGTCACACACATACAAATTATATGTAAAGTATACAAACAGCTGTTAAAGGTGGGTGCTCAGAGTAAACATGGCCTAACATCACAAAGAGGCGATAACCTCAATATGGTAATCTCAGGCGCACGGCTATGGCAGTGACGACAGAAGCCCCACCCCTTTATTGTTCACGATCTTTTGTTTCTGAGGTGCAACCAATCAGAAGAAAGTTGGCGTAAAAGGAGGGCGGGTCTTAGAAGAAGAGGAGCTGAAACGTCCTGTTTGAGTCGACAGACTTTACAAAAAAAGGACGCAAGAAGGAGAAAAGTGAAGCCAAGGTGGGAACTGAGCGACCGCGTCGGTTTCAAAAAGCGTGTAAAAGTCTGCAGACTTCAACTTTCCTGCTGGCTTTATGAGCTCAGTCGCTCGTTTTGGTCAGAATGAATAAAACGTTTGGTCAGTTTTAGTCCTGCTTTAGAAAGTTTTGCGCTGCCTCACAACGTCTGACTGACAAGTCATTAGCAAATGAGCGTGCGGTTTCATCGCCAGTCCCGCCCCTCGCTCGTCACATCTGGTTTCAAAACAAGATGATGATGGTGAAAACAATCTCAAGGCAGGTGACATCACGGTAACTGCGTCCATCTTTTCTAGCGGCTGTGTCTGAGGAGGAACAGGGCCCAGAACAATCAGGATGATGGTTTCCAAGAAATGATGAGCTGTGAATAAGAGCAGGTTCCCCTTTAAGTCCTTTCATTTAACCGTCGCATGTCAAAATAAAACGTCTGCAACTTGATTGTGTCTGACCGCGTTTAGGTCACGCAGGCTTTAAGAGTTAACTCTTTTGCAACAACACAGCTGGCCTGA
Source organism: Neolamprologus brichardi (assembly GCF_056152115.1). Lineage (NCBI taxonomy): Eukaryota > Metazoa > Chordata > Actinopteri > Cichliformes > Cichlidae > Neolamprologus > Neolamprologus brichardi. Next base: position 1,140,570 of record NC_142125.1, read on the forward strand.
TACATTTCCAACGTTCGGCTTTCATGAAGCAGATCGTGTTTCCGGGCGGAGGGGGTGAGAAATCTGTAATATCTGTAATATTTGGTGTGAGATCTTTTTCCCAGACATTTCTATTTTTTAAGTGTTTTTTTCCCTCCCAGATGTTCATTTATCCGGGTTGTTATATTCTGTTTCGTGCTGGGCAGGTGCCAAGTGTTGCTCACTTGGTTTGGATAAATAGTCGCTGGTTTTATACTGGAGGGCTGATGAGAGCTGCGAGACTCAATTATCCGCCTCAGCTGGGCAGGAAAACAAAACTAATGGCACAAAGTCACAAAAAGATGCTTACAGCTGCAGAGTCGGGTATTAATTCATGCTCTGATTAACGTTGCGAGTGCTCCATTAACTTTAAACTCTATTCATTTCTTTTTTATTAGCACCCATAAAGAATTTAAGACAATATTGCACAAATATACTGCAGAATTTAATTTAAATACTATACATTTCCATTTAAACAGCTTCTCTATTAGCCTTGCCCTTGTGTAACATGTCTCTTGCACATGGGAACAACTGACTGATTTAGCAGACCCAGATAAAGCCTTGGAGCAGGTTCAAATATTCGAACTATTTGTCCAAAAATGTTCTGTGCACTTGGCTTTAGGGATAGTTTATCAAATCAAACTCCTTCTCCAAATAGTGCTGAGATTATGGCGTTGTACAAAACCCCCCTCAGTCATGAGTTTTCTGAGAAAAAGTGCTGTTACAGCAGCCTGAAGTCGTGCAGGTGTGTGTGTGTGTGTGTCTGCACGCAGGTACGTGTGAAATATCTGTTCTTCTCTTTGCAGCGATCAAAAATAAAACCCAGGTTTATTCAACTTTTATAAAAGCCTTTATTGATTTAGCATCACAGAATCCACAGCGTTGCTTTAAAGTAGCCTCGACTAAAAGGAGATGATTGTTTCCATTTAAGCCGAAAACAAGCCGCCAGATTAAACCGCCCGTGTGAGATCTCTCCGGCTGAAAAACCAACTACTTGTTTGTCACACAGACAGATGCACCGTCTTCCCTAAAAGATCAAACCGTGGCAGGATAAACGCCGTAACGTCACAGCGATGGCTTTGATCAAACGTGTTATCTCGCGTTTGTGAAAAGTCAGCTGCCAAAGGAAAAACACACAAAGAGAGCACAACTAATATCATTTGGAAAAGGAGCAGCGAAGTCACGGGAGGAAGACACTCAAAGGGAAAAAGTGTGTGAGAGACAGAGAGGGGTGTTTGCCACTCACCATGCCCACAGGTCCGCTCTGGCTACATGGCAAGTCTGAGTCACCTCAGAGTTCAGATGAGGGTATGCACTAAGAGTTGACCCCACGGACCGATTCCCCGGCTGACTAACTAACCATCTGACTGGCTAATGACTGACTAGACAACTGCATCGCTGCCTGACCGACAGCCAGGCGGTGCCAGCGAGGTCCAGTCTCTGCTCGGCGGTGAAATCCTCAGAGATCTCGCTCCCAAAGCTGTCATGTCCTCCTCCGTCCAGGGGCCGGTTCCCCGAGCTCGACGGCCCAGCCAGGAGCAGTGAGAGTGGGCGAAATGAAGATCTCTCCTCGTTCCCACAGTCAGCCAGGAGAGGAGAGGAGATCGCTCTGTTCCCATAGAGGTCAGATGTGGAGTTAACACACCCGGCCAGCTGGTTGGTAACTGCTGCCTGCCTGCTACTGGAGTTGTCTCCCTCCCCCTCTCTTCCTCTGTCTCTCCTCCCTGCAAACCTGATAAGTCACTCTGGAGACACAGCAAGAACAGCAAGCCACTCAGTCAGGAGTTACAGTAGAGAGAGACTTTCAACCATTGTCCCAGGAGATCCATATGAGAGTCTGGAGGCAGCGCTGCCAGATCTCCTCCTTCCTCCCCTCCCTCCTTCCTCCTCCCTCCCTGCCTCTCCTCTTACATTCCCCTCTCTAGTTTTTCTTTTTACAGCCTCCGCTGAGACGCTCTTATTGTGTGGCAATTGCATTAGCCTTTAGTGAGCGATGTATGGCTTTTAGTGTCTAATGCAATGTTGTGTCTCCCCTTCTTTATCTCTCTGCTTATCATTCTTCCCTCTCTCCTTCTCCGTCTCTCGCCCAAGTGTCTATCACTTTGACATGTACACGTATGCATAGACACCTCCTCTCCTTCCTTCTTTGCAGTTTTTCCTTCTTCCTCTGTGAGTTACCCTTAAAGGGACACCGTCTTTCTTTCCTTCCCTTTTCCTCACACAGGTGCTTGGGTACTCTGAGGGAGTCCAGGTGCAGGATTATGTTTCTGGAAGCTGAGAGGCATCGATTGTGTTTCTCTGTTTGCCTTGCGATTGTCTCCAATGTTTACCCGCTATTACGGGACTAATGGTCTAATGTGCCTTTGCAGGAGATAAGTCTGTTGAATCAATGAAACAGCAATGGGCAGAAAAGCCATTTAACCACTTATGGTTGCAAACATTAAGAAGCAAATTTTCACAAATTCTAGAGAAAAGATCAGATGAGTTGTTCACACTCATTTCACTCGATAATGGGACTATGCTAAGTCATTTTATTTAAAAATGAAGTCAATTACTGTGCTTTGATGGCAAGCGTACAGTCTACAGTGTTAAATGTGCCGTAAAGTGAAAATGTGATTTAAAAAATCTGTTATAGACTGCTGCTTTGAAGCCAGATATGAAGATGCTTGAACGACAGGGTTTTGAGGCTTTGCAACTGAAATCAACTTGTTGCACACACCTACACACCGGCCCAGCAACCACTGGTAGTGAGCAAGCGATGGGTTTGATGTCAGGCCTCTCCTCTTGCTCTTGGGAATGGACCAGTTCATGTGTAGGGCCTTGAGCACTCAAAGATCTTTATGTAGCACGTCTTATACATGCATTTAAATAAGCACTTTCTATGTCTAATTGCGCGCTCTGAACGAACGCAACTAAAACGAACGCAACTAAAACGAACGCAACTAAAACGAACGCAACTAAAACGAACGCAACTAAAACGAACCTTTGCTGCACATCCAGGGATCAAACCACCAAATTTCAGATTCGTGGCCACATCCACAGGAGATGCCAACTTGCCTGCTAACTGCTCTCTGAGCGAATCTGTGCAAAGTGTGACTTAGACAGTCCTTCCCTTAGCTTTTAAAGTAATGCTTGTTCACCACTGTAGGCGATGTCTCCATAGTGTAGTGATTCCTGGTTTGAGTCCAGCTGCAGACGGAAAGTCTCTTTGGGGCTGTGTTAAAAACCGTGCATGTAAACAATTGCAACTCAGATTTAACAGTATGTGTAATATATTTCCTAAATTTGTGCTGTTCTGTTTACTGCCGTTGGGAACCTCCAAACAAAAGAAAAAGAAAAGGTAGCACTTTCTTTTAGAGCTGGATAATAAAGGGGTAATAGTCGGGTAACAAGTGGGAAACAAGAGCGTAAATACCTGTGGTAATTTGTTGCATTTGCATTTTGCAGCTCTGTCTTGTGCTTATTACAAATAAACTACCACAGGTAATTGAGTGGTAATAACTTAGATATTACCAGATTATTACATTCTTGTTTCTGCCTTGTTACCCTGCTATTACCACTTTATTACAAAGCTGTATTTCCACATTGTTACCCCCAGTTTTGTGGCCCTTATTATCCAATCACAGTGTAATATTACTCAACTGTAACCACTGTTCCTACCATGATATTACTTGGATATTAACTGGTTATTACTTTTGTTATTGCATAGTAATAACTTAGATATTACCACATTATTACATTCTTGTTTCTGCCTTGTTATCCTGCTATTACCACTTTATTACCGAGCTGTATTTCCACATTGTTACCCCCAGTTTTGGGGCCCTTATTATCCAATTACAGCGTAATATTACTCAAGTAATATTGACTGTTACTACCATGATATTAGTTGGATATTAACTAGTTATTACTTTTGTTATTGCATAGTAATAACTTAGATATTACCACATTATTACATTCTTGTTTCTGCCTTGTTACCCTGCTATTACCACTTTATTACCGAGCTATATTTCCACATTTTTACCCCCAGTTTTGGGGCCCTTATTATCCAATTACAGCGTAATATTACTCAAGTAATATTGACTGTTACTACCATGATATTACTTGGATATTAACTGGTTATTACTTTTGTTATTGCATAGTAATAACTTAGTTATTACCAAATTATTACGCTCTTGTTTCTGCCTTGTTACCCTGCTATTACCACTTTATTACCAAGCTATATTTCCACATTGTTACCCCCAGTTTTGTGGCCCTTATTGTCCAATTACAGTGTAATATTACTCAACTGTAACCACTGTTCCTAGCATATTACTTGGATATTACTTTTGCAAAATGGTAAATGGACTGATTCTTATATAGCGCTTTTCTACTCATACACACCCACTCATACAAGCACTTCTAAATGTAAGTGCAAATTAATCTGAACGCATCGGAGGGCAACTTGGGGTTAGTATCTTGCCCAAGGATATTTGACATGCAGACTGGGGAAGGAGGATCGAACCACCAACCTTCCAATCAGTAGCTGATCTGCTCTTCCACCTGAGCCACAGCTACCCCCTTGCATAGTAATAACTTAGATATTACCACATTATTACGCTCTTGTTTCCACCTTGTTACCCAACTATTACCCCTTTATTATCAAGCTGTAATAGTGCTACCAGAGAAAAGAAAGCTTTTCATTGGTTGAGAGGGAACGATTTAACAACTAGCCAACTCTAAACCAAAGTTTCCTTTATCCACCTAATGTGTAATGTGCAATTAATCTCCGATTTTGTAACTTAGAATCATGGAAAAAACGAACTACCTCCACTTATAGTCCAGGCATCTCTGTGTCCAGCCCAGTAAATCACTCTGTCAGCTCAGCCGGCGGAGGGTCGGCAGTGTTTCATCAGCAGGCACGATGCAGCAGTTTGGGACGTGGCCTTTCAGGCTGACACCGCAGAGTGACAGGAGGCCCTGCAGATCTTGTAAGTAGAAAGTCACGACTTTTATCCCCAAAACAGTGAGTCCAAAACAACTTTCCCGTCCTTATTGAAGTGTTTTTACAGCACAGAGTCACCGCCATAAAAAGTACGTTTTGATAAAATAGTTCAACTTTGTTAAAACGTAGAATTTAAAGCCACTGAGAAGAAGATATAAGGAACACGTTTTGTGTAAAATGCAGCAAGGACATACTAATGATGCCCCTCCGAGCTGGAAGCAGCTTGCAGTGGCTCCAACTGCTCCCTGTGTAAATCTAAAATGATTAGAGGGCAGCAGCAAAGATTAGACAGTATTTCAAAGGGTATTACGTGTCCAGACATAACATTTATTAATTAAACTCTTGTGTTCCCTTTGAAGTTAGATAATATCTTACAGCAGCAGTTTGGAGGACGAGAACAGCCCCTGCAATGTTCTCCTGTTTCCTACAATAACTCACAATTTCATACTTTATCAGTGCAATCTGTTATTTCACTGCACAAAATTAGACTCCAGAGTTTGGGGTTTTTTTCAGTCCTCACTTTTCTAAGTGCTGACCTAATAGCCGAGGAGGATACTGTGCACTGTGTTTCTCCAAATGGCGTTTTCTGTGACAGTCACTCAAAATTACATAAAGACATATTTTCTTATTTACCCCCAGCTGCACCTCGCTGTCCACACATTGTAGGTTTTAGTTGCACAGGCCTCCACACAACAATTTGGTTTGTGGTTCGTAAAGCTGTTCGAGTGCGTGACAGACTGATGTTTTTAGCCTTTATTGGGATAGGACAGGAAAACTAGGAAGACACTCATGGAATTCCCTCAGGACACAATCAAACCTGTGCTCTGGATCAGCGAGCTATACCAGCACCTGGAGACTGACTTTTTAACAGGGGTCACATTATAAACCAGCGGGTACCCCCTTTTATCATGTGCTTGGTGCAGGGTAATCCAGTAGGAGTCCCTCACCATCAGAAATAGACACGAGCAAAGGTTTGGCTGCTGTCGTTACTGTTGCAGAGCACGTAAGGACAGTCACCAGTAGTAATCAAGGAAATGTTGCAGCTGGTAGAGGATTACTTAGAGGATTGGGCGATCGTGGCTCAAGAGTTGGGAGTTCGCCTTGTAATCAGAAGGTTGCTGGTTCGAGCCCCGGCTCCGACAGTCTTGGTCGTTGTGTCCTTGGGCAAGACACTTCACCCGTTGCCTACTGGTGGTGGTCAGAGGGCCCGGTGGCGCCAGTGTCTGGCAGCCTCGCCTCTGTCAGTGCGCCCCAGGGCGGCTGTGGCTACAATGTAGCTGCCATCACCAGTGTGTGAATGTGTGGATGAAAGCGCATCCACACATTCACACACACATTGATACAGGCCATTTACCATTTAACCACAGGGGGCCGCAGTGTTTAGCGGCGTGTTTCCCTGTTAAACTACTTCCTGTTTTAATTTGGAGGTCCTTTGTCTCGCTGTCAGGGATTGGTTTCACCCTGTTTCCTGTGTCTCATGGCACACACACACTGATTAGCCCTCAGTGTGTTTCTTACATGACATCACTTGATGTGCACATTGTCCACCACATGTTATACAAGCGCTGGTTGCTACAGAAGTGGTTTTTCCTCGTAGTTGTTCATGTTTGTCTGCAAATACTTGCTAACTACTAAGTGAGCTACAGGAAAACATGAAGCAGATGGAGGTGGTTTGCATTCAGATGAAAGTTGCAGCATCTGCTGACCTGCCTGTTCTGTTTACCTTCTGTGGGACGTTTCTCAGCCAAAATAAAGGCTTTCTCTGGGTTAACTCAGCCTGCTTGTGATTGTCTGCATTTGCGAGGTCAGTATGTCAAGTCTATAACTTTGTTTGCTGCCCTCATGTGACCGAAAATACCAACAAACATCTATTAGCAGTTTAACTTTCTGCTAAGATATCTGCATGCCAAGCTGCTCGACTTCATTCACCTCCATGGAAGTGACTGAAACACCCAAATTCACGATTTGGATGTGTGAGTGACCTCTGGCAATAAAGTGCATGAGAGATGTTTGGGAATTGTGCTCACATGCTATTTTGACCCTCATCACACTGGTTCGTTTTTTTAGGTTGTCATTGAAGTCTAGTCCAGCCTTTCAGCCTTTGGATGATATTTTTCGTAAACAGGAAAACTTGATCATGGTTGTAGAAATATTTCAATTTAAGCATCATTATTAGTATAATCGTGCCCTTTGACAGCTGGGAGAGCATCCAGCCCCCTGTGACCCTAAGATGGATAAGCAGTAAAGATGATGTTTATCTGTTTCCATCCTTCTGACAAAAGTATAGGAAGATCATTGCATTCTCATGCCTGCCTATAAATGTCTTGGCTCAGTTGATTTTCTTATTTGGAAAAAGTCTTCAGTAAAAATCAGAGGGCACGTGGGCAGAGATTCAAAGAGCCGCCAACTATGCTCAATGGCTGCGGTGACGAACTGCGGACAGCGTTTTCTTCAGATACTCAGAGGGAAGAAAACACTGGCTCAAAGAAAGTAAAAGTGTTGAGGTGAAGGCAAAAATGTACAAATGTTTATAAGACAAAGTCAAATAAAGCCTGACTGCAGTTTATTATCATCGAGCCTGAAAACTAGAAGCATTCATCGAGATTTCTGAGGAAAAAAGCTTCACTGGACGAAAGCAGACGTGGCACAAATACATGAAGCGATAACGTCTCTACGACATGTTTCGGGGCACAAATAAATGCTCGTTACTCAAGCCAAGGTGCCGACGTCGTCTCTGTTTTTCAGATTTTCCCACTGGACTTATTTGTTTGTTGAAACTGACGTGAAGCGTTCAGAGTTTCCAGCAGACTGAGCCAGGATAAAACAAAGATGCAGGGTGAACGACCAAGTCTGAAACCAAACATTTACTAAAACACCAAGCAGAGTGGATTTGCAGCACTTAGCTGCACATGGCCATGTTACAGTATATACACAACGTTTCACATTGTTTGTATGATGAGGTCTCGTTTTCTTTTAGAAAGAAAGTCATTGGACGGTAATGTTTTCCTTTTACGCCATGAACCAACATTCGTGCATATCAGGGCGCTAACGACACGGTGCCGAGCAGTGACTTAAATCAAGATATGTTCTTTCCAAAGGTAATTTTTCACTGAAAAACTCAGGTCTTTGTTTATTTTATTGTTGGTGGAAATCTCCCAACTCAATCTTGGGTCACAGCTCTTCTTTGTGGAGATTTAAGGCCTTTAAAGAAACGTTTGCTAATGCAAAGATGACATTATTGGCCGGAAATTGGAGTGGTTTAACCCCCTGAGGATACCGACCGTCACTAACACGCGTCTCAGACTGATCCTCCACGTTCAGCGATTCGACAGATCCGTGCAGAGCAATTCAATTCAATTCAATTCAATTTTATTTATATAGCGCCAAATCACAACAAAAGTCGCCTCAAGGCGCTTCATAGATACAGAGAAAAACCCAACAATCATATGACCCCCTATGAGCAAGCACTTTGGCGACAGTGGGAAGGAAAAACTCCCTTTTAACAGGAAGAAACCTCCGGCAGAACCAGGCTCAGGGAGGGGCGGCCATCTGCTGTGATTGGTTGGGGTGAGAGAAGGAAGACAGGATAAAGACATGCTGTGGAAGCAGGAGCAGGAGGAGAGCAGGAACTTATGGCAGCCCGGGACCCAGCCCAAAGGCAGCTGATCGCACAGACGTGGACGAACCAGTCAAAGGTCACTCAACAATCAGTTGACTGGAATCCACGAGGAAAGCGAAGAAGAGGATGCCGCAGACAGACATGGATGGGAGCTGCTGGGCGACGGCCACAGTAACAGAAGTGGAGACCAACCGTTGACGGCCTGTGCTCCTCCTAAAAGAGGACTGAGCAAGTAAGCAGCCCCCTGAGAGTGGCACTGCAACGGGACGCCACAAGTCCATTCATGAATTTTCTGCCTTCCTGAATATAGGCTGTATCCCAATTCAGGGTCTGCAGCCTCAACGATCCTCGAGGGCCGCGTACTTAAAGACCGCTAAGGCCGGAAGTGCGAGGCTTGTGAAACGGGCGGTCTAGCCTCCGTTGCGCTGCCCAGGTTGCCTAGCAACCATGATGCTAACAGCTGGAAACGTTTCATACAGCTTTGTTTGACAGAAATGAAGGAGAAAATCTTTTGTTCATTTGTTTGTTTCTACATGAGCTTTGATCATTCTCTGATTAAGCTCAGCTATTGAACGGTGTATATTTTAAAGTAAAGGCTGTAAAACCAAGTTAGTATAACGTCACTAATGTCACATAACTTTGCCGACATGTGGCCAACAGTAATGTTTTAATGTTCTTCGTTATTAAACATTTGCACATAAATAAGTGACATAATATTCAGTACTTACTTAAAGTTTACTCTTCGGCTCATCCGCCGTTTTTTTCGGCAAAATTATCCACACCCACCGCCGCGCTATGCATTCTGGGATATGTTGGGCCACGAAGTCTACACCGCCACGTCCTTAAAATTCAGGGAAATGAAGGACGCATTTGAGGGCCGCATTTCGAGCAGCCTTCGAATTGGGACAGCCTTCGTCGCGTCGCTGTGACGTAATCGGCCTTAAAATGCGGCCTTTAAGGCTGCAGACCCTGAATTGGGACACAGCCATTGTGTTTGCAAAGAGGAAGCATTCAGCGAGCACAACATCAGTCATTAAGTGTCAGACCAATTAAAACGGGGCTACTGAGTACTGAGGCTCCACAGTGAGTAAAAATCACCAACACTCTGCAGACTCAGTAACTGCAATAACTGACAGGCAGACATGCTCACACTTATGGTCAGTTTTGAATCTCCAATAACCCTCAAAGCTTCTTTACTGACTCGTGCTTTCCACACAGCTTGTGTGCCAGACAGTAAACAAAACATGTAAATAAAGGAAAACAATAAAATAATCAAGCTTGCTTGCATTAATTGAACGTAGCGCTCCACCTTTTGTGGGTTTCCTTTGGATTCAAGAGTCCACAATGGAGACGGCTGTAATGCCAGACTAAAGGTATTAGACACAGTTTATTAACTAAAATGTGACACAGGTACAATTTTAATGCACAGGTACAATACACAACCTGTACTTTTTCTAAATGTTCTTAATTATTTAAACATCTTCCAGTACCCTGCTCTGTCTGCACACAACGACCTGGGTTTGTTTATTTGTACTTTAATCTTAATAACTGTACAGTACTCTGTTTTTGTAACTGTTGTCCATGATGTAAATATTTGTTTCTGTAAAAACTGTGTTTGTTTGTATTTGTGTTTTTTTCTTTGCTGCTGTTACAACCAAACTTCCCCTTGTGGGACAATTTAATTCAATTTTATTCATACAGCACCAAATCACAGTCGCCTCGAGGAGCTTTATATTGTACAGCAGATCGTACAATAATAGATACAGAGAAAAGCCCAACAATCATATGACCCCCTATGAATAAGCACTTTGGCGACAGTGGGAAGGAAAAACTCCCTTTTAACAGGAAGAAACCTCCAGCAGAACCAGGCTCAGGGAGGGGCGGGGCCATCTGCTGTGATTGGTTGGGGTGAGAGAAGGAAGACAGGATAAAGACATGCTGTGGAAGAGAGACAGAGGTTAATAACAACAATTATTTTAAGTAAGTAAGCAAATATTTAAGGTCTTTGCTTTCAAAGAAATACATAAAGTAGCAGATATCAAGTCATACATCCCTAAAAATGAGGAAAATCCATTTTAATTATAGGTCACTTATAGTTTTCTATGATGTTTTGTGACTGAGCAAATGCTGAAAATAAATATGACACATGATTTAAATTTGTTCACTTCTGTTTTTTCCTGCCTTCGTGGTTTGATATTGAACTGCACAGTTTTAGGGCAGAAAGATCAAGAGGTGAGGCTGATGAAAGTTCAGAGGAGACAGGCAGCAGCAGGGTGGGCTGAAGACAGCGCCAGCCGGGATGCCATGCAGGCTGCTGTGCCAGGAAAAGAAGCCTACGCAAGAAACGTGGGAGGGAAACAAGCTTGCATGCACAGACACATATTCATGGACGCACTGGTTATACACAAGCTCTTCACTGAACAGACGCATGAACCAAAAATTTGCAAGCATAAATGCAAAAACTGAACAGGCACATGCATACAAGGATTTCAGCTACACACTGAACGCGTGCACGCACACACACACATAACCTATGCAAATAAGCTCCAGAGGCTCCATGGCATGTGGCAGATGCCCAGTTCTCCAGCCCACATCCTGTTTCCAGACCGAACCAGACCTCGCCTCCTCACCCAGCAGCAGCAGCACATGAGAAAAATGACTCTGAAATATCACATTTAAAAAAAAAGTCTATCATCTCTGCTTCTGTGCCAAAGCTCTTTCAGTTGATGTTCCTGTGCATGTTTGTGGCTGTACAAACGTAAAGATGTTCAGAACCTCTAAGAGTGTTGGGGTTGTTAGCATGGCGGAGGCTTGCTTTAATCGGACGGACATCATTTAGTTAAAGGCTGCCATATTGCACGGTGCAGCTCCAGTTTGCAGCAACAGTTATTTCACTGACCGTTAAAGCATCTTCGCTGCAGCTGTACTCTATTGTTAACCAGATACAGTGAAAGTAACTGGAATAGAGGCCAACACACAAACACGCACGCACACACACAAACACGCACGCACAAACAGAAAGAGCCTGATAACTGTTTTGAGTGAAAATCGACACATGTGTTCCCCAAAGCTCAGGGACTTCTTGCTGTAAGCCTTTAAAGAGAGGGATTGTGTGTGATGCATGCTGCCCGGAGGGCTCGCTGTCAGACCTCTCACTCTGTTCTTTCCCATACTTCTCAGGCAGGAGGTCATCTGTAGCTCAGTTTATAAGAGACGCCGCAGCCATATGTGTGTATGTTTCCAATGCCCTCACTTACTTTCTGTTTACTTTGACCTTTTTCTGTTTTCCTCATTTGTCTTTTTGCCAACAGACATTTTCATTTGTCGTGGTAGCAAAAACACAGGTGAAACCAAGAACAACAACAGTGGCTCAGTTAAATTTAAGCATCTCAGTTTCTCCATGACAGTGAGTCATCACAGTGATGATGCAAACATGTAAAATTAAACTTGAAATGAACAGAGAGGTAGTGAAGTGAGGCAGATTAGCCCCTGGGACAGATCACAGAGGCTTTTCTGTACCCTTCAACCAATACGCTCGTTCTATTAGCGATCCAGCAATAGATGTGGGAAATCAGCAGCAGTTGGGAATTTAAGAGGCCTCTGAAAGGGCAAAACTGAGATATAAGGGACAAGGGTAAAGACTAGAAGGAGGTGAGATAAAGGGGTAGCAGGTAGTTATAGTGTGAAGTAAAGGTGTACAGCAAAGTGCCATGTAGGGAGGAGGGAGCAGGCAGGGAAACAGATGAGAAAAAGCTGTGTGGCTCTTCCCAGCGGCTCCGCCTGTATGAGGGGCTCAGGGGGAAAAATCCTCAGGGACTAACTGAACTATTTGCTCTTCTGCCGCCACATCTGGATGACACACCACTGCCCAGCATCAAAGGAAAGGATGCGGTGGACAGCTAGACAGGTGCTGGAAGAGTGTGCCACACATACTGTACACAGATATATGTACAGTACACATGCACACTTATGTACAAACGCTACCAGCTTTTTAAGATTAGGCTTAAAACTTTCCTTTTTGCTAAAGCATATAGTTAGGGCTGGACCAGGTGACCCTGAATCCTCCCTTAGTTATGCTGCAATAGACGTAGGCTGCCGGGGATTCCCATGATGCATTGAGTTTTTCCTTTCCAGTCACCTTTCTCACTCACTATGTGTTAATAGACCTCTCTGTATTGAATCATATCTGTTATTAACCTCTGTCTCTCTTCCACAGCATGTCTTTTATCCTGTCTTCCTTCTCTCACCCCAACCAATCACAGCAGATGGCCCCGCCCCTCCCTGAGCCTGGTTCTGCTGGAGGTTTCTTCCTGTTAAAAGGGAGTTTTTCCTTCCCACTGTCGCCAAAGTGCTGCTCATAGGGGGTCATATGATTGTTGGGTTTTTCTCTGTATCTATGAAGCGCCTTGAGGCGACTTTTGTTGTGATTTGGCGCTATATAAATAAAATTGAATTGAATTGAATTGAATTAATTTCGTGCCAGACACTATAAGTTTTTATTCTAATGGGATGTGAAGACCTTCTGCACCTGTTTATCCTTCAGATGAGCACAAAAGAGAAGAGTTAGTGAAACACGAAGGTGGATGCCATTAAATAAATACATAAGAAGGGTGGTTCAGTCAAGCAGCAGCCTGGAAAATGAAGCTAATGCAAAAACTGCAGTTCCTAGAATGGCCACTTGAGGCTGTCTATAAAACGTGAGAGGCCATTGGGCAAAACATTTATTCTCTGACTGGTTGGCAAAGAAGGTGCTGCACCAAAGATGCCACATTGCTGCCAGCAAACACTTTCCAACTGCTAACTGAGAGGCAGGAAAACTTGGAAAAGTGTACGCAAACCAGAAATAGAGAAGGTTTGCCTTCAAAGTAAAAGCTTTGCCTTTTATTTTGAAAGGCAAAAAACTCAATTTCTAGTTTGTGCCATGCTTTCCAGTTTCACTGGACAGTGTTTGTAGACAAGTCCATTCAAGCTACAATCGTAGCAGGTTTTTGGTAACCACGTGGGGAATAAATGTTTTTCTCTAGCTACCAGTGGAGGACAGAGGTTGTCGTGGTTTTAGGCAAAGATTCAAGCAACGCCTTGTAGAGCAGTCAAACTCCGACCTTTATTATCTACTTCCTGTTTCCGAACCCCCTTTCACAATAAAACAGGTTATACTCAAACAGATTACACCACAGAGGTGCACTGACTGGTCTGTAGCTCTCTGTGACTGCAGCTTTAGCAATCATTTTCCCACTCCACCACTTTTCCAAGTTTTCTCCATTAAAGTATCAGAAAATCAACACAGATCAAAGATTTTTTTGTTATGCTACATCACAGACGGACTCATTTCTGAAGTCTGGCTACAGCTGTGTTTCTTTCAAAGAGCTCAAATGTGTCTTTTAGCCCTAAAAATGTAACGTAGCCGTCACCTGTAGTGAAGTTATAAAGGCTTAAAAACTGCTGTCAGTTTTATTCATCCCACTGTACATTTACAGTGCTTCATTAAACACGAGCTGGTTTTAAGGGGCTCAGCTGGAAGGACTTCACTGGTCTTGTGGTCCAGTTCTTTGAGTGAGCATCTAGTATTTTATTTGTATGTTGGAGCAATAAAAAGTTTCATGACATCGGAAAAGCAAAGCTTTGATAGTAAAACAGACTTGACCTGCCATCGATGGGTCAGAAACTCCCCACCTGGGCTCCTCCGATGCCTCAACATCTTTTCGTTTTGTTAAATCAAAAGTTTGGGAGCTTTGGAAAGTAAAGAATGAGTCCTTCCTGGATTCTGATTGTACCGGCTCTTTCTGCGGGTGTGATGACATTAATAGATTTTCTGTAACCTCTGCCTATTTTCTGCTTTTCCCAATCTATCACTTCAACACGTGGATGCTGCACAGGTTGAACTAATCACTGCGCTACGCTACAGGAGGCTCTCCGAAGCACATGTTGGACTGAGCACCCAGTGGGGTACTGGGAGCACAGCGTTCCCCAGACAGACATTCCCAGGTCCCCCCCCCCCACCCCCGGCCCGGCGCTGCTCCTCTGCCTGCCGCCGGTGATGGATGGGCTGTGAGGGATGATGAATCGGCTCCTGTCAGGTCCTCAACACATCCTCATCTGGGATTCAGCCATAAGGAGAGAGCAGCAACACCACCATCGCCCTGCATTGTACTTTAAAATGCAGCTTCGCCTTGAGACAAAACGATCACTGACACACTGCATCACGAGGCTGCGCGGGAATAATGTGTGTAAATGCTGATGCGAGATTGTTGCTCTTAATGACGGCAGCTGGACTGAAATACTGGGTTTCAACCCCGGAGAAATTACAAACACATTTAACCCGCTCTTTGTGCAAACAACGCCTTTGCAGCGCCGCATCCTAACCACCAAGAAAGTACCTTCCTCACACTTACACTACACATTACATCCTTTACTTTAACTCGTCAGCCTGTCTGGTGTCCAAGCCTCTTTAATGCGACATGCAACCAAAATGTGCTAAAACATGATGCGTCAGCAGTATTGGAGCTGCAGGAAAACCAGGAAAGTAGCATTGATTCTGCATATTCAGAAACCTGTTCATAGATATTATAAGTAGGGATGGGTATCGTTTAGGTTTTATCCGATACTGGTGCCAAACCGGTACTTTTGAAACGGTGCCGGTGATTAAACGGAGCTCGAACCGGTGCTTAAAGAATGGAGAACACAAACTTTGTTAAAACCTCTCATGTTCAGCTGTTTTTTTGTAAAAAGATAACAATGTTAGCCTTTTCTGCAGCTATGGGGCATATATGGTATCACTCTTGGCTGGAAGCAGCTTAATCAATGGAAAAAACACCAACTTTGTCCAAAAACCTCTCATGTTTAACTGTTTTCCACTTTTTCTTTGGTCATTTTAGCCTTTTTGTCCAGGGTGAAGGGAGTATCTGCCATCAAACAAGAAGACAGCCGCATGTAGCTATGATGGTGTTTGCTAGTTCACCTTACATGCAATAATGTAATAACGTGGTTAGCCTACTCAACGTAAATTACACACGAACAACATTAAGCTACTCACGCAGAGAAGAACGGCTGCTGCTGCATCATCATCCTCATCATTGCTGCTACACTGGCAGGGCTAGGGGCCAGGACTCTCCTCTTCGGGTTTTTGGGGGATGTTGCTAACTCCGGGTCGATAACAGGCACCACACCCGCAGTAGATGTGCTCGGTGTGAGGTCTCGCAGCAAGCTATCAAATACGGCGCATTTCTCGGCTTTTAAAAAAACGCTATGTGTCGCCAGGTGTTTCATCAGATTTGAGGTGTTACCTCCTTTGACAGTATCACAGTATCAGCTTAAAGCACTTGTTGCAGCTGCTGAGTTTGCATCTTTTGCTGTGAAGTACAGCCAGACTTTGACCGCTTCACCTTGGACATTTTTAATCTGTAGCTCTGCTCTAAAAGAACGTACGTACCTGGACCCGCCTACTATCCTCGGAAACATAAAATGATTGGCTAGAATCTAAAGTGTATCACATCTCAGGAAAAAAAGCACCGAAATGTGGCTGCTTTTCTGTCTGGTTACTACCGTTTATGTCAGAACTCCGGGTATCCGGTGCCATCATTGCCGGTACCCATCCCTAGATATTATAAGTCTCTGGCCTTTTTATTAGGTATACCAGTTCAACTGCTCGGTAAAGCAAACTTCTAATCATCCAAATCACATTTCAGTGAATTTAGGCTTCTAGACATGAAAGCTGAAACTGAGCATCAGGAAAAATAAGGTGTTTTGAGTGACTTTGAATGTGGCATGGTTGTTGGTGCCAGATGGGCTGGTCTGAGTATTTCAGAAACTGCTGATCTGCTGGGATTCTTCCACACTAAGGTCCACAGAGACTGATGGGAAAAGAGAAAATATCCTTTTAGTGAAAACGCCTCAGAGGAAAACAGCCAGACATCTTCAACCCAACAGTAAGTTAAATAACCACTCGTTATAGTCGAGGCATGGAGAAGAGCATCTCTGAACACACAACAAGTAAACATGGACCCAGATGTGCTGCAGCAGAAGCAGAAGACCACAGTGAGCACCGCTCCTGTCGGCGAGGAACAGGAAGCTGAAAGGTCGCCTCATCTGATGAATCTCCATCTCTGCTGCAGCAGGCAGATGCTGGGGTCAGAATGTGGCATAAACAGGCTGCTGGTGGTGTGATGGTATGGGGATATTTTTTGATTTTTTGATTTATTTTTATTTGAATTTTATTTTATTTTATTTGTATTCTTTCACTTATTGTTGCATGTGTGTTGTTGCTGCCTGTGTTTGAATAATTTCTGTAACTGTGAGACACCTGCTGCTGCCTATCTTGGCCAGGTCTCCCATGAAAAAGAGGTTTTTAATCTCAATGGGACTTTCCTGGTTAAATAAAGGTTAATAAATAATATTTTCTCTGCACACTTTGGGTATTGTTGACGAGCATATTTGTTCCTTTATGACCACAGTGCACCCGTCCTCTGCTTCCAGCAGGATAACACAGCAAAGTTAAATAATCTCAGACTGGTTTCTCTTTACTGTCACCAGTCCAGCACCTT
This sequence comes from Neolamprologus brichardi, assembly GCF_056152115.1. NCBI lineage: Eukaryota > Metazoa > Chordata > Actinopteri > Cichliformes > Cichlidae > Neolamprologus > Neolamprologus brichardi. The sequence continues at coordinate 1,157,728 of NC_142125.1, forward strand.
TGGGATGTGGCATAACAGGATCATTGATGTGAAGCCAGCAGATCTGCAGCAACTGTGTGATGCTATCGTATCAATATGGACCAAAATCTCTGAGGCGTGCTTCTTGAATCTGTGTCGGGAAGAGCTAAAGCAGTGCTGGAGGCACTTAGCGAGGTGTGCCTAATGATGTGGCTGGTGGATGTCATGTTTGGTAAAGCTGCAGAGTTAGATAAAACCTTTCTTCATTAATATTATACTGCAGATAATCAGTTCGTGTGGTGGCTGGTGAGCGTGTCATATATAAAATGATACGACAGCTAACTCGGCTCACATGAAGGATCAGCTTCGACTTTACTGTTTGAACCTCGTCTTTCTCCGCTTTCCTCACTCATTTCATCACATTTTCTTCATTTCCTGTGTGCAGTAAGTAGATGGATGTGAGTTTTGGCTGGGGCCTGGGTGTTATCTGTGCTGAGTGAGAGAAGGGCTTCAAAGCCAGCAGATTTTGAGCTCTTTCAGACCGCAGAGTCTCGCTGTTATCCTGAGTGCTGTTTCCCACTGCGGTGGTCAGCTGGCTTTATGAGAGTCAGCAGCACAGATGTTTCATGTTTGCGTGGGGAGATCAGGTTATTCGCCGTGCTGATATCGTGTAAGCAGCTAGATCGATAATCTGTGGGTCAGTGCTGAGATATCCGCTGAGAGAGAGTCAGAGGGAGGCAAGTCTTATTTCACACAAAAGTCAGGGAAAGTGCGAATAAAAGCAGAAGGAAACCATTTGTGCTCAGCTGCGTGCGCCGGTCCACATTACTTCCTGAAGGACTGAAATTCTTCCTCCCTCACATTCTTGCATCTGTCAAACACCAGCCAATATTTATATTCATAACAAACAACGACTCTGAGAGCAAAGGAGAAAATGATAGAGAATAACTCAGGGAGTGTGGCTCAGGAAGCAGATACCACGCTGTAGCAGCCATGCTGTGATGGGCTGCTGGCAGATATTGGACTTATAGACCTCATAAACCTTCACTGGCAGGCTGAAGAGAAGACAAAGCCTCCAGCAGTCCACTCAGCCCCTCGTATCATCCAACAGTAGCACGCCCAATTACAAACCAGATGCAGCAAAAGCTCAGAGATCAGGGCTTCCTGATTGGAGCAAATTAACGTCTCACGTTTGAGTCGGGCTTTTGATTGAAGTTCCTCTGAGCTGATCTGAGGCCTATCGAGGAGGGCTAACTCTGTGTCGCCCTGCCTTGAGTGGTGGAGGCAGGCAGTATTTATAGAGATGGCCAGACTGAAACCATTACTTACATGAGGATGTGCAGACGCAGTGCATGCAAATAGCTGAGGGCCATATCGTAAATATTTTCCTCCCTCTATCATTTTCATGTGCAGACACGAGAGCCGCTGTGAGGACGAGTGTATAAAAAGCCTTTTTGCATCTTAAACATTTTGTTTAATTGCTGACAAAGCCCCGAAGCTAATTACATTTTAATTGGGTTAAAACTGCTCTGCTAGAAAACGGTGGTTACTGGATATAACTCCTGTGCTACGAGTACCAGAGCAGGTACGAGTGCCAGAGCGGGTTCGAGTACCAGAGTGGGTACGAGTGCCAGAGCGGGTACGAGTGCCAGAGCGGGTACGAGTGCCAGAGCGGGTACGAGTACCAGAGCGGGTACGAGTGCCAGAGCGGGTACGAGTGCCAGAGCGGGTACGAGTAAGATTTATCCTAGCTTAGACCGTCGCTGTAACATCTGATGGTGCCAATCTTACCCACATGTTTTGGACTTTCTCTGTCCTGGCAAATCTTTGGGAGGATTTCTGCACTCTGAACAAGGCTACCGGCCTGAAACTGGCTCTCAACCCCCTACTTGCTCTCTTTGGTACAGTGGGTGAGGATGATAAGAATATTACCTAGGCGTGCCATTTTGCCCCATCCACCCATGTTCAGTGGTTGATCTCATGTCGTGCCTCAGTCTGGAAAAGATCCACTGCTTCATCCAGAACCAAAAGGGCACATTTGATCAAATCTGGGGTCATTTACTGTCAAACTTCTCTAACCTTCGATTTAAGGATGTTCCTGCTGACTAACAGAGGCCTGATGTGTGTCTGTGTTAATGGGAACATGAAGCTCAGTGATGTTGCAGCTGACTCTGTGTGGTTTGTAAGGAAAGGGTTTGTTAGTATCAATCGCCCCTCCTGGGTTGTGGTTTTTTTTTTGATAATTTGTTTGTTTGTTTGCTTGTTTGTTTGTTTATTCTAACATGAGAAGTTCTGTTTTGTATTCAATGTAACCAGATTCTGTGTTTCCCTTTTCTTTTCTTTTTGTTGTGCACTGTATCCACTCACTAAAAATATTTAGAGTTAAAAAGGCAGCCTATTCACAATAACAGCCTTTTGTTTCTTGTCCTTTTTTCTGAGTATGAACTTGGATCTAAAGAATATTGAACAGTTGCTATTTTAAATAAATGCAGGGAGGACAGAAGGTTTGATTACAATAATTGTCCAAGCTGCAAAAATGAGAAAAAGCATCATGCTAACACACGCTAGATACTGATATTGTATTCATAATCTGAACCAACCTTATATGTGCACATGTAGCCGGTCTGGCCTTAAACTCTTATTGCCGTTAGTTCTCTGCGTTGTGTTGTGCGAATGACCAGAGGAGTCAGCTCTCACTTTGCCAGCTGGATGGATTTATTCTCCCAGAACTCTCCTCAGCGGGGCCTCTAGGCGACTGAGGTGCAACATCACAATAAATCCAATTAACAAACAATACTGCTAAAATGTATTTATAATCATATATAACAAACGAAAATGCACTGCATCGTGAACATATAGTGACAATTTCCTCATCAACAAAATTATACTTTAGGGAGACTTCATTTACCAGTGGCAATTTTACATATTTTTTTAGTTACATATATCTAACAGCAAGTTGAAACAGTGAACATGAATCACAAACAAACAAAAGATATAATCAGTTCACATGACACAAAAATAAAAGAGGGAGCTCACATACCTGTTTAAAATAAAAACAAAACAGTACAGCGACTTCACTTTACTGGACTTCTGCATGAACACCTTCAAGGGAGAGAGAAGGATAGCGGACCACATGTGAAGCCACCTGCATGCTCCTATGCTCTCATCTGAGATTAGCTAGCTAGCATGTTACAATAACGCGCTGTACTCGACAGAAAAACTAATTCACACTAAAACATCAAACAGAACTGTGAGACAAAATGCACAAAGGGAACGAGCAGTGTTTGAATTACTTTTAGTTACTTTAACTGTGTTTATTCGCTCTGTAACTGAGAACACTAGCGTACACTCACCTCTCCCCAGCGGGGCCTCTAGGAAAATAGCGCGCAGCTACAGGAAGTGACTTCGCGGGAAGTCAAAGGTCACACAAACAAAATAAAAGCTCCCAAAATATAAATACAGAAAATAAACATATATAAATAAACACATATACATAACCGATACTGACAAAGCAAGATAACACTGCAGGATGGATCTTTGGTGAAATATAAATTATTTTCTAATACACCCGTTACACACACATGTTTTTATTTGTTCTCAATGCACTTAACAGAACAGACAACCACAAAAGCAGAGATCAGCAGTTTGACACATACAATAACAACAAGCGCCAAAGATGTTGCGTCATTTCAGAGAAGGTGCTCATTGTAGCTATAAACCCGACCATAGTTGGACTGATTTAATACAGCTGCTCTTTGCTTTTAGTCTTTACGGTTGTCACAGTTTGTGGAGACAGACTGTGCGGAGATGTATGTGGTGCGAACACAAGTGAGGATACGGGAGTGAACTTAAACAAAAGCGAGCCTTTTATTGTGGCTGATGATCACGAAAGAAACAAACAAGAATGAGGAGAAGAGCAATAACTAAACAGAAACCTAAACTGGGAACAAACTATGAAAGCTAACTATGGCTGTGACTCTGACTACGTCCACACGTACACGGGTATTTTTGAAAACGGAGATTTTCCGTTTTCGTTTTAAAAAATAATCCCGTCCACACGTAAAGGCAGAAATGAAGGAAAACGCTGCTAGGAACATGCCAAAGCAGCAGGTGGCGCTATATTCCTAACCGTGCAGAAATGTTGGCCAATCAGACGTCTAGAAGCCTCGGCGGGAAATAGTAAACAAAGCTGGGGCATAGAAGCAGAACCAGTGGTATGTGTGGAGGGACAGTAACTGTGTGTGTATATGTAAGCATTTAAACACTGCAGAGAGAACAATTAACAGTAACAGTGTTGTAGAAATTCATTTCACCGAAACAATAACGTGGCGCACAGTGTGACGTCAAAAAAGGCGCACACTTTTGATGCTGTGTTTTCTCCGTTTTTCTTGTCCACACCTAAATGCAAAAATGGAGTTTTAGAAAATATCTACCCTGGCCGGAGTTTTTAGAAATCTCCGTTTTCAGTGACCGAAAACGCCGTTTACGTGTGGACGAAAGATGCAAACGCATAGAAAAATCTGCGTTTTCAAAAATACCCGGGTACGTGTGGACATAGCCTCGGACTATGGCGAGAAAAACAGACGACCTGACGACGAACAAAGGAAGACTGAGGACTTAAATACACACATGAGGTGGTCAGGGGAAGTGGAGACAGAGCACAGCTGACTAGAATGAAACATAATAACAATACAGGGGAGAGTAACACTAACTACAATGAACACAGAACACCAGACTCTTCCAAACTAAAACAGGAAACATGTGAAGAAGACATGACAATACAAACTTGATAACATAAGACATGCAGTCAAAACAGCCTCACAGACAAAGGGAAACGTAAATACAGGGGAAGAAAATACAATCGACATAGACAAATGAGCTTCGGTAATGTAATGAACTTGAAAATAAACCATAAACATCAAACATTACCTAAAACTTAAAACGCTGGATCGTGACAACGGTACGCTACGTGAACCTTAAATATCAGGTGTGAGGTCTGGCTAGTAAATGATATCAAACTTAATCAATAAAGTCTCAGCATGAACAATTCCTCTTCACTCAGTCTCTTAATTGGGAAGAAAATAACGTGTCTGTATCAGACGATAACACTGTGAAGTTCTTCAGCGTCTTGCACAACTGTTTGAGATTGCTTCACTTCCCCTTTGCTTGGACCCGAAACCTTCACCTCACATACACATGTCTCTTTAAGTTGTTTGTCCAGGCCTGTAGTTCTCTTTAAGCAGCGTGACTCAAACTGCCCCCCTCTGCCACTCCAAAAAAAGAAACTCTAAGGATAGTAATAGAGGTATAATAAGTGTTTTCCATGACACACGGCTTCACGTGACAGTGTGTCTGCTGCAAGAAACAACAGCCCACTGTAATGATAACGTATGACCAGACACTGAGCTCTAAAAACACAAACGCATGCCACTCTGATCCCACTCCTGATTCCTGCTTCTCTCCCGACATCCAAACAGCCTAAACCTCGCCGGCAATCAGACAGCAATCAGGCCAATCAAGCCGGCAAACAGCCAAAACAAACAGCGGGAGGGTGAGCGATGGTCGGACGGTGCTCCCACAGGCCTGATGTGACCTCTGGATGGGGCCTCATGACTAATTGGTGCTTAAGATCAATCACAGCCAGCACACTTCCTGCTCCTGTGGGCCGTTTAAATGGCTCTATTCTCTCTGCTCGTCTCCCTGCTCTCTGCCTTTCTCTCCCTCAAGGGTCTCCAGCCCCCCTTCAGTCTGTCCGTCTGGAGGGAGGCACCGCGGGAGTTTAATTGCCTCGTTTTTTCCATGAAACCAAGTTCATTACGTTAACAGCTCCGACCCACGCTGCATACTTTCAACCTGCTGCAATTTGTTTTTGTATTTATTAGGCTGGCAGACAGGCAGCTTCCTGCTCAGCTGGGCGAGACAACGAAATTGCGGGTGGGTGAGGGAGAAGGTCAGAGGGCGCTCGGCAGGCGCAGGCATCCATTGTGATGCACCAGCCAGGCAGATGAAAACATGACGGAGACGCGAGCGAGGAGGAGATCAGGGCCGCTCTGTTCGAGATGCAAAAGCACGAAGCAGTGAAGGAACGAGGAGGGGAAGGTCGGAGGCAGCGCTATCTCCAAGTGTAAACATCAGTTTTAGGGGGGGTGGAGGACACTCCCCGAATAAATTGTCAGCGGTTTAAACAGGTAAACAAAGCAGAGAAAACTTTTATCCTGACTGTAATCTTCCTAATACGTGAACAACTACTATTTCTGTCACTTGAATGAATCGCTTCATTTGTACGATGACCACTGACAGGAAATGAGATGATAATATGTATTGTATGTTAATGATGGTTAAAAATGACAGTGATAAACCTGCAGAGGTTTTATTTGCCTCAGCCAGCCAAGCAGCCACATCATTGGTCCATATTGACACGATAGCATCACATAGTTGCTGCAGCTTTGTTGGCTTCACATAAAGGACACAAGCCAACAAATCTCCTGCTCCACCACATCCCAGAAGGTGCTTTACTCAGTGGAGATGTGCAGACTGTGGAGGCCTTTTATATACAGTGAACTCATGTCATGTGGTCTTCTGCTGCTGTAGCCCGACTCCTCCGAAGCACTGTGCACTCAGAGATGCTCTTCTGCAAACCTTGGTGGTACCACGTGGTTATTCCACTTACTGTTGCAGTCTGGCAATTCTCCTCTGACCTGTGGCATCAACAGGATCATTCGACCCACATAAACAAACACAAACACAACAAGTGATAATACAGCAGTCTAAGATCTCCCGCTTTGTTAAAAGTCAGAATAAAAATGAGTTTTAAGGCGTACTCAAAAATGTGCTCAGTGCGGAGCAGCCTAACATGCAAAGGTGCTTCCATACGTTGTGAAATGAGTTACTTCGTGTGGTTTTAACCTGCTAGCTTCCAAGCAGAGAGTCTATGTAATCTCTCTTTGTACTAATTTTGGTAGTTTTTAAGTTTTCTTCATGCATCCTGATTGCTACACGCAGCATCTTTAGTTAAACCAAAGAAAGTCATCTCAGTAGTTACAGCCTGGCTGATGCAACGTGTTTCCTGCTGTCGGCTGTGTGATGTTCTGAACTGTTACTGTGCAGAGTTCACGCGCGTTTGAGAGCTAGATATTGTTTCTGTTGATTATTATTTTAAAAATGTATTATTTGTTCTAGTAAATTGTTGAACGAGACTAAAACAGAGCAGCCAGATAGATGCTTTCCCGTCCTGATGTCGGACAGAGTCGTCAGTTTTTACTCTTGCATGAACCACTGATCACTGAAACACCTTTTAATAACCACGACTTCATTAATAATTAATTATTTTGAATTTAATCAGTGAAATTAAGGAATTTACTTTAATATCGTGGCCTTTATTAAAGCCCTTTATTGAGTCCACATACCATGACTGTATTTTTGACTGATGTATCATTGAGTCGCTTCAACTTTTAAAGTTGATTTTACGCAAGATTTGACAAAAAGTGATCAAGTCAGTAAAGACAGGCCACAAAAAACAAAGTACATCAACGTGGAAGCAACTCTGAGTGTCTTTGACGCACGCTCGATCATCCAGGTTTCTGAGATCTCCACTTTAAGGCTTCTCGGTCACACATCTCTACTTTCAAGATTAGGCTTCAAACTTTCCTTTTTGCTAAAGCATATAGTTAGGGCTGGACCAGGTGACCCTGAATCCTCCCTTAGTTATGCTGCAATAGATGTAGGCTGCCAGGAGATTCCCATGATGCATTGAGTTTTTCCTTTCCAGTCACCTTTCTCACCCACTATGTGTTAATAAACCTCTCTGCATTGAATCATATCTGTTATTAATCTCTGTCTCTCTTCCACAGCATGTCTTTATCCTGTCTTCCTTCTCTCACCCCAACCAATCACAGCAGATGGCCCCGCCCCTCCCTGAGCCTGGTTCTGCTGGAGGTTTCTTCCTGTTAAAAGGGAGTTTTTCCTTCTCACTGTCGCCAAAGTGCTGCTCATAGGGGGTCATATGATTGTTGGGTTTTTCTCTGTATCTATGAAGCGCCTTGAGGCGACTTTTGTTGTGATTTGGCGCTATATAAATAAAATTGAATTGAATTGAATTGAATTGAACATCACAGATGAGTGTTGGCAGACAACACATCGGCTTGGTCCAGCTGTTGATCCGTGGTTCAACACAAACTATTCTTAAAAGAAAACTATTGTTGCAAAATTACATGGAAAGCTGCACAAACATTTCCCACTTGACCTGAGGAGGAGTGAGACACATCCCCAACTGACGTCTTTATTTTTAGTTTATTAGTGAAAAACTGATTCAAGTCAAATGAATCCATCCAAACTAAAAGGAATGAACGACTCATATTGTGAGTGTTGTGGTCATGTAAAAAATTACATGACCCACAAAAATTACAAAATACATCCTCCCCTCAAGATTCTGTGTGACCACTGCAAAGTGGACAGATGGTTGTGGGAGATAATTCCACAGTGGCCTCTAATGTGGCAGAAACAAACCCCGCTCTACACTATGCATTTCCATCGTTACACACAAGGGTGATTGCCACATGCAGCATATGCAAAAAGACACACCCATGTCTCCATTCATGAATTTCTCTTCGTTCCGCCCCCCAAAATGTAAAGTTCACACTGTACAGTTAGTAGTACATTACACGCGCCTCTTGCTCAAGCCCAAAGTTCCCAGTTTGCCACACACGCATGTTGCACCCACACGGTTGCATAGCATTTGGGAGGCGCACACATCTAAAAATAATATTCTAAGAATCTGGATTACAAAAGTGTGAATCAGCCACAAACCCTCAGAGTAGTAAATCAGAGACAACATGTACCCCTTCGCCTTGTGCAATGATGCTGCAAGATCAGCTAATCTGAAACAGCAAAGCCCGTGATCGACTCACAGCACAGAGAAGGAAACAAAGGCTAAAAAAAGGCAGAAACTCTGAGAGAAGAAAGGAGAAAGCAAACACTGATCTGCTGAAAGACTTAAGAGGAAGTTAACTGCAGAAACGGAGACGATGGGAAGAGAGAGAGAGAGACGGGGAGATTGGTTGAAGCAACCAGCCAGAAGAGTGAGCGTCTCTGAAAGTGGATATGAAGGCGGATGAGCCACGCCAACCTCCTCTGACTGCATTAACGAAACCTAATGGAACGGCTGGCTCCGAGAGGCCTCGTCATCCATTATCTGACTGTTGCCCTGCGCAACCGAAGAGGCTCAGGGTCTGGGTGGCTGCAGCTCAGCTGTCATACACCATTCTCTCCTTTTCCCTGTCTTATTTCCACTGGTCCTAATGAAAATGACCAATAGTCAGTTGCCTGGTACATAAAGAAAACAGGGTATTATTGCATCCACCAGGCAACAAATCACTGTGAATCAGCAGGAGGAGAGAAGAGAAGGATGGCCTGTTTTACATGCAGTAGAACCACGAGGTCTTTATAGTCAAATATATGATGTCACAGTAAACGCGGCACCTATGGCACGGCCCTGCCAGCACTGGTGGTTATTAAGTGTTTTATTTTAGATTCAGGCGCTCTGTGAATCCTGGTATTTGTTTAATCGTATTCATTTATGTTTGTAAGATTTCATTTTACTGATTTATTTATCTGTTTTCAACCGAGTTTGTTTGGTTTAAGCTTTTATTCATTAAGACACAAATTTAAATTTTTATTCTCTGAACTATTTTAAATTTTTATATAATTGTTCTAATTCATAACTTACTTGTTTTGTGAAACCATATTTATTTAAAGGAGCTACTCTGCCCTAAAATAAAAAATTAAAATTATTTAGTTGTTGGTTGTATTTAAAACGTTTTTACTTTGTTTTTATTTGATTAGGAAGTCCCTGTGATTAAAATCTTTTTTCCTGGTCAAGAAGACAAAGCTTTGCAAATTATACGATCAGTTATTACATAAACACCAAAAAGATAAAAAAAAAACCAAAAACAGATAACAAAATATAATATTACAGGACGTCTTTATCAGAGCTGTGAACTGAAGCATGTAGCTTCAGGTTGTTCTGAAGGTTATTCCATGATCACTTGTTATAATTAATAATTAAATATTATTAAATAAATTGGAAATATTTAAATTCAGAAATTACTGAACAATCGGGCAACAATTTGTGAAGATGGGAGAAGAGAAATGTGAATATTTAGAGTATGGGTGGCGTCCCACAGGGGTCCGTGTTGGGGCCAAAGGTATTTATTATGCACATAAATGATTTATGTTAAGTGTCTGATTTGCCAACAATTCAAATATCTTGGATCTGATGAAAATTTACAGCAACCTTTGAATTTGTTCACCTCAGAGATTAATAAAATATTTTATGGTTTGAAAAAAATTAGTCAGCGTTAAATCGGAATAAGACAAAAATCCAACTATAGCAAAACATAGTGTCAACGTAGAACGTGAAATTATTTATTCAGAAGTGGGACATTAACGAGCAGAGCACGTAATAAATGAGAAATCACATTCTTTACTGGTGCTTTATAACTCCTTTATGACTGCTGTTTGAAATGTTGGAGGACCATGTTGTAAAAGTGAGAAAAACAGCTGGGAGCTGCTGATATTGTTGGATTTGTTGAACACACTAATTTTCTGTTCTTACAGTCAAAAACAGTAAAATTCAAAACAACACAAACAACAGAATAAAATAAAGTAAAAACTAAGCAAACGTTAAACAGCTGAATATAAATACAATGATATTATTGTTACCAGGTAAAGAGACACACAGGTGTCCAATCAGGTTAGTTTGTGAACTGCATGTTGAATGTATGTGTGTATAGACGTGTGTATGCATACGTGAGCTGCTTAGTTCATAATTCATGTGCTGCTCCTTTTCAACAATGTAAATTTTCTGCCTATTTTTTTATTACATGTTCAAAATCAATCGATCGATCAGTCAGTGAGGAGCCGCCTAATGTGAGGCGAATCACAGCAGCAGTCTGTGAGGGTTTGCAGCGCGTCTCTTTATGCTTCCTGACAGCCAAGAAACCAGCCAAAGTACACAGTGATGACTGGACGTGTGATGCACAGTTAGACAATGTGTGTAAATGATTCCACTATAATCAAGAATATTTAGGATTAACGCCTGCACAAGTGTATTCCTGGGTGCTACATTAAAAGAGGCCCTATTTCCATAATAAAACTCAGTCTAAGCTTCAACTTTTTCACTAAGTGCTCAATATGCAGCCTAATGAGAAGCCCCTCCTCAGTTAAGCCTCCTCTTGGTGCATGAATAGGAGATAAAGAAGGTAAATGTGATTAAACATTGAATATATATATTGAATAAAGTTGGGTTGTAGACAGTGTGACTGCACATATGAGTAAGACTAATATAGGAAGATGGACTTTAGCTACTCTTAAAGCTCCATGAGGAATGGGCTGTCACATCACGGACCCCTGCACTTATCCTCACATTTATCCATCGGATGGGATCTTGTTGTTTTCCAGGCTTCTGCTCATTAACAAGGGGATTACAGCCGGTGGTGTTTTAAGGGTTGAATGTACCCAGACGAGCTGCTCCGAGGGTCTCGTCAGACAGACCACCATTGTGCGGTAATAGTGGTGTCTGTGTGGGGGACTCTGGCCCGAGAGCGCTCCCCCTTACAGTGTATCTTTGGCATTCTGCAGCGCCGACCTTGTCGTTGAAGCACTTCAGTGTGACCATGTGGTGAGAAAATGACAGCATCCTCTGAGAATGGGACGGGGGGGCTGCTACGTACACAGGCATGCTACACAGAAGTTGCTTACTTACAGCTCGGTAGATAATCTTTCGTTAATCCACCGTACTTACCCCGACACACACACTGACTGCGTCTTTTGTGTGGTTTCACAGAGAAAGTGTTTCTCTGTGGCTCGGGGTCGGGAGCAGGGGCCAGACTGATTCAGGACATTCCCAGGAGCACTGGAAGGAAATGAGGACACTGAACAGTTCATGCAGGGTGTGTTGGGCTGTTGTTGTGTCGCTCAGGCTTCACTGCAAAGTATTATTATTGTTATTTTTTAAGTTTTTGCCAAGGCGACATCAAGAGAAAAGCGTGACCACACACATTTCTGTGCGCCAGTGTGTCGGGCGACCGCGCGATAACAGAATGTTATGAATTTTGAGCGATTGGATTCATGTGATGCAGCTGCTGCCACGCCGCTCACGCTCCAGCCACACAAGAACATCACTTTCCTCCACGAACAATTCTCCTTTTCTACTTTTGTCTACAGCAGTTTGTTTTCCTTCAAGCAGGCGGCGGGCCGTGTTAGCGGATCTCCAGATGATCATTTCTCAATAATGCGAAATCATTACAATGAGAGTTTCAACATCCACACTAAATTGGTTTTGTGCTTTGTTTGCTGCCTGCCCTCTCACCAGCCTGGGCATGGATTACTCATACAACAGGAAATAATGACGCCAAGGTCCATTAAGTGGGATGGCAGGACATCATATCAGCATTAATCTCCCACTTAGCAGAGAAGCCCCGGGAGAAAAGGAGAGAGCGATGGAGGGGAGACGAGAGAAGGAGAATATAGCCTTTCCCTACTAGACTGGGCCTTTAATTTTTATTGTTTTTGTTTTTTTAATTATATAAAACTTCATTAGAAATATCTTTTGGATTTGTCAAATCTGCACCCAAACAGGAACACCAATGATTTAATACTCAACATGAAGAGACTTTTGAATCAAACTTTATCAAAATAGACAATTCGATTAGACTGGATGCCTTTATTTGATATAAAAATTATAAAATGTTCGTTACTGCATAATCGAATCATAGAATCTGTTTGCAAAGAGAAACAATACACGACCAAATCAGGCGTCACTCTCAGGGAAATCAGGGGGAGGGTAATTATTAGCAGTCTGTAAGATCCTGTGAACAGGTTGTTAATGAATTAAATAAATGTATTATACCTTCCTGTGAAGTAACAAAGAAAAGCTTGCTGAAATATTCTTTTTTTTTTTTTTTTGGGGGGGGGGGGGTCCCAGAGGAAGTCTTCTGGTTTTCTATAAAACTATAAAACTGGACAAAAACTCCCATAAAGGCCTCACTATAATTATACACATCTGAGCTTGTTTGTTGGCATGAACACCTCAGGAAAAAGAGTTGAAATACTCAAATTAGTCATAAATGGTAAATGGCCTGTATTTGTATAGCGCTTTACTCAGTCCCTATGACCCCAAAACGCTTCACACTACATTCAGTCGTCAGTGTTGGGGAGTAACGGAATACATGTACCGCCGTTACGTGTTTAAAATACAAAATATGAGTAACTGTATTCCGTTACAGTTACCGTTTAAAAAGGTGGTATTTAGAATACAGTTACTTTGTTGAAATAAATGGATTACACGGCGGTACTTCCCTGTTTCATATTGTCGCGGGTCAGGACTGTTTGGGTTTTGTTTGACAGCTACGTTCTGTTGTTCCAGGCAGCGTTACGGTTGCCATGGTTACAGGGCTCTCTCTCTGCGTGTTTCCTGGGTGAGAGAGGCCTTTTTGTTGTTGTTGTGCTAAGCTAACAGGCAGAATGCTACAGGTATAGCTCTAAAGAATGTAGCATCATGGGCAGTGTAGTCCGTGCTGCAGGGAGAATGGACTGTCATACACGTTATGTGTCTGTGAGCGAGGGAGGGAGAAAAAGGAAAAGCTGGAAGCATGTAAATATAATAATAACCACTGCAGCCAAGAAGAGAGCCTGACGAGCCCAGCTGTAAGTAAGCTATTAAGACTCGACTGTACACCGTGTTCGTGTTTTCCTCTGAAACAATAAGTTCTGTTGGAGCAGCCTTTCAATGCCTCTCTCTGTCTCTGCTAGCAAAGTTGACCCAGACAACAAAGTAAAGCTAGTTTTCGGCTATGAGCCCGACACAGAACCCACCGTATTAGCCAGAGGTCCCTTTACTACGGTTCGGAGCCGCGGACCTTCAGTAACAGTAATAAATCACAGCAATAGTACATTCATGTAGTTGTAAACAGCATGATAATATATTAAGTAATCCAAAGTATTCAGAATACGTTACTCTCATTGAGTAACGTAACGGAATACGTTACAGAATACATTTTAGGGCATGTATTCTGTAATCTGTAATGGACTATGTGCACGTTAGCATATGCTACTTCCGGTGCGGAAACTCCTGTGGGGACGTTTGTTTCCGGTATCCTATTCGCGCCCTGTTTACGGTCCAAAACAAGTTAAGCAAATAAATAAATAAAGCGGCGATTCACATTTCTATAGATGTCTCGGGCATTTACCCAATATATCTGTAAATGATGTTCATCGACTTGTCGATATTTTCCCCCCACGCCTCAGGGGAAAAGAGAAAATGGATTCAAATGTTATATTTCTCAGCTGTCCGTCGTTTATCGCGGGTGTTATGTTCTAAAAATAACCAGCAATATGTGAAATCAAGTAGCCAATTTTATTTTTTGACGGTGCAAAACGTTTCGTGTACATCGTGGACATACAGCACTGCACTTCAGAGTCACACTGCTAGCGATAGATGCAGCGATTCTGTACTGTACAGGAGAGACGGAGGAGATCGTCTGCAGCGATCAGGACGCAGGACGTAAATAAGCATGCAAACTTGCACTAAAAATCTGCGAAACAGCGAGGTGAAAGGTGAACCGCGTTATAGCGAGGGACCGCTGTAATTTTGAAGTTAAGTCACAACATACCCTTCGTAAATACTAATGTATAGAAACCGTTACCAGCAATCATTAATTTTTTGTGTGGCTTTTTTTCACGGTTTGTTAACATGCTGTGTAGGTGTGTACTTGACTAGCTGATATCAACATAACGGGGAAAACACCTGGTTTGACTATTCTTCACCTGTAGTTTGAATGCTGAACATTTGCCTGTTTAAATCATAAGACCAGTCACTATACAGAGATGTGCTTCTGAATGTGGACGATGTGTCTTCTGCTGCAGTTCTGCTTGTGTTTAGTGATGTAAACAACCGATCGATCTAAACTCTTTAAACGTCAAAATTGATCATTAGATTTTTATGACACAACAGTGGTGAGTGTTCCCACCTTCTGCTCTTTGTAACTTAACGCGATCGTTCCGTTTTCGAGTTTTGGACATCAATTTTGGAGTATATCTTCGCAGTAGCGATTGACCGCAAAGTAAAGCTACCGGAAATGTACAACCCCACATCCGGTCTCAAACCAGGAAGTTAGCATTTTCTCGTGCACAGGGTCCATTGAATACATTTTAAAAGTAACCTTCCCAACACTGTCAGTCGTCCACCCATCCACACACACATTCACACACTGGTGATGGCAGCTACATTGTAGCCACAGCTGCCCTGGCGCCCACTGACAGAGGTGAAAAGTCATACAAAATCTATAAAATGAATTTCCAGTCAAATTTGACTTACAGTTCAGTGCAAAATTCTCGAGCTACCCCATATTTCTTAATACTTTGGTAGAAAAATGGGAAAAAGCTGCAGAAATGTATTGCTTATTGCTTGCGTATACTAAAATACAGTATATAAAGCTTCTTGAAGGACATTCAAAGCACTTCTTTGGATGTTGGCTGCCTTTAGTTCTGTTCTCTGTCAAGATGATCCCAGACTTTGGGTTCATTACTCCGTAAGTTCTGTGACCATGGACATGGAAGTAGCATTGGTCCTCTAAAAGGTAAAAGCCTTTGTATGAATGTGTGTGAATGGGTGACTGAGGCTTGTAGTAAAAAATGCTTCGAGTGCTCAGTTCACAGGTCCATTTACCATTTCTGATGGGGCTTCAGTGAAGAGTATGAAATGAACGAGCAGATGCATCGTTCAGGTCCTGTATCAGGTCTTGGTTGGATTTCTTTTTTCCATTTCAAAGACATGACTTTCATTTCTTCTGCAAATAGTTTTTAGGCCCACTCCTTCTTTTCTTCTCCATTTGTACAGTTTTCATGGCTGTTTTTTTAAGGAAACACTGCACACAATGCTGAGGTATGCCAAGCTGTAGCTAAAAGGTCTTTGGGAATGACTTTGTTGATACAAAAATACAATTTTATGTCAGTCAAACTATCTTTGGCATTTTTTTGTAGATTCAACGAAAGAAATGGAAACAAATGATTTGAAATGCTTAAAGATACAGTTTAAAGTCGGCTCTTTGCTAAGTTTTGTGTTATGTGTAGACACAACACTGATTCTCGAGTTAGTGCTTTTGTATGCTTCAGTAGGATCACGCAGGGATTCTTCTGGTTTCCATGGTGCATAGCGCCATCTGGTGGCAGTAAATAATTTACAGTTCTTCCGTTATGGTTGTCCTACACGATCCCTGAAAGACCCATAATTTAACTCAGTTTAAAATAAGAAATTATCGATTGACTATTGTAAATAAAAAAATAAGATGTCTCGTATTGTTTACTGAGCACTTTAGCAAATCGGTTTAATGAAAAAACAAAAAACAGCGGCGTCAGACTCGTCGGTTTCCCGTCCAGAGGTCGTCCAGCTGCCCGCCTGATCAGAAGTGGCTTCGGTTGCGGTTGGCTGGCTGTCAGTCTGTGGGAGCGGTGACAGCTCAACGGGTCGTTTTATCTTTAGCTTTGTGCCCAATACAGTCGCCACAATGTTCGAGGAAGCCAGCGAGGTGTTCGATAACATGTTTAAATCTTCGTTTCCCCTTACCTTCATCGTCTTTATCCCGGCGGTGCTGATCCTGGTGTCTCCGCTCCCGGCCGAGGCGTCGCACGAGTTCACGGTGTACCGCATGCAGCAGTACGACCTACAGGGACAGCCGTACGGTAAGGTGGCTGCTTCTTTAGCCTGCTTGTCACAAAAAAGCAGACATCCCTGCGTGAAGTTGGTGAGACTGGGCTCAGTGTCCGACACCAGTTAGCCTTGCTGTCATACACAGTAAGCGCCCAATTTCCTGAAGCGGAGTTTCAATGACAACAGGCTGCTAATGTAGCTTAGCATAAGCTAGCTCATTTCCTATGGCCCTAGCAGGAGCCAGGCTCCTTTAAATAATGCAACCAGAGCTCAGAGCTGAAGACGTATCCTCATTTAGTACGTTTAAAGATTTTAAGTTAAATGTGAGAGGCGCAAAACCCTGGCAGGCCGTTCCTCCTCAAATTGATAACTAGCTGGATGAGTGAATGACCTGTAGGGCTGTATAACATGTACACTGAAGAGTGACTGAGGAGATGAAGGGTGTCTTAAAGGGATTCCTCTGTCTAGTATCTGTGGCAGAAATAAGTAAATAGCAGCTGTCAGCCTTGACAAATAGTTCACCACTCCAAGGTCTGTGCCAAGCAGCTTTTTACACCCTCAGCATCCCTGTGTTGAAAGATTAGTTTCAGGTCTCACCCAGTGCTGCTCCAAACCTTGTGTCTTGTGTCCTCAGGTACCAGGAACGCCATCCTGAACACGGAGGCCCGTACTGTGGAGGCAGAGGTGCTAAGTCGTCGCTGTGTAATCATGCGGCTGGCGGACTTCTCCTATGACAAGTACCAGAAAGCCCTGCGCCAGTCAGCGGGGGCTGTGGTCATCATCCTGCCAAGGAACATGTCTGCTATGCCGCAAGACATAGTGCAGGTAGCATGCCAGTCTGTAACACCACAATCCACTATCGCATGCTTCTTCATTTTCAGTTCAGTGCTGTGTGGGTTTCCACGGTGGCTTTAGTATATAGTGAAGTCAGAGTTTATTTCTATAGCACATTTTAAACAAGTTGACCCAATTGCTCCACAGGTTATGCAAAATATACACTCTGCATAACGGTCACTAAATCAATAATATATCTAAAAATAAAACAAAGTAAAAAAATAAAAACTCTTTCTATAATAAAAGCTCGGGTACCCTGCTCAACTAGAACTGAAAAATGAGTAAATCAGGGCCTTGGTGAGGTTCAGCGCACGTTCCTTTGACTGTTTCCAGGTTGGTGTGTTTTCATATTAAAGGTACTGTGTTAGGTTTGAATCCAGTCAAGGCCACACGATCAGACTTCAAAGGCTGAAGTTTTGGGATTGCGTTTGCACCGTAGCACCTTTTGACCCATCATTCTTTTTAATTTAGTAAAGCTGTGGTTTTGCTGGTCAGAGTGCTTTTGTTTCAATCAGGGCAGGTCGCAGTCACATTTATGACAAGCCCGTCTGATTTGTATATTATTGGCTTATTTTAGTAACTCTGGTGTTTGTTTTTACATAATCGTCGGCCATTTTTTAAATAAAAATTCACTAAAGCAAAGAGAAATATATAAGCCTACCCTGTTCTAATAAAAGCTCTGCTACCATTGAGTCATCACTGATTTTGTTAGTGTGCGCTATAATTTATTGCATTACAACAGCAGGTGAGCTACTTTGTGCTCACAGCTTTAGTTTATATTTATAATTTGCAGAAGATATGACCAAGTAAGACATCAGGTCAGAACATGTTTCAGAACATGTGGCTTACACGTTTACATCGCAGGAAGGCACAAACAGACACACCCAGTGTTGACATTTTTTTATGCATAGTATATTTTTCCCCTTTCTGCTGCTAATAGTCTGCACAGAGATAAAACTAAAGCATAATTTTACAGCAGTAAGTGCCATGCTCAAGGGCACCTCAGTTGTGATAGGAACAGGAAGGCATCACCTCTTTGAGCTGTTTTTGACGGGTTTCTTTGCACCATATAAGCCTGAGTGTGCGCTGTGTTCCTGTGTTCGTGCTCTACATGTTGTGACTAATTAAACCTCCCACTTCACGCGTGGGAATCTTCTGGAAAAGGAGGGACGTATAGTAGTAGTAGGCATTTGATGTGTTATGTTAAACTAATTAACATGTCTGGTGAATTGTTATCTGCACAGATTTTTGTTACACAGCTCTGTAAATGTGTCGAGCAGTTTGCTGCTTCCGCCCATCATTCGTTCTTCTCGGCGCTGGCAGAGATGAAGCGGTTGAGTCAGATTTCCTTCCCTTTTATTAACTCTGCTGTCCTCGACCGTGTCTCCCTGTAGCAGTTCATGGAGTTGGAGCCTGAGATGTTGGCTACTGAGACCATCGTCCCCGTCTACTTCGCCATGGAGGATGACGAGCTGCTGTCTATCTACACACAGACGCTGACCTCCTCATCCTCACAGGGCTCCTTATCAGCAGCCGAAGGTAGAGAACCTGCTGATGATCTGCAGTGTGTATGATTTTAAACGTCACGTTTTAGTTTTTTATAATGTTTTTTGTGCTTTCTCTAGTCCTGCTGCATACGGCCACAGCCAACGGCTTTCAGATGGTGACCAGTGGAGCTCAGAGCAAAGCCGTCAGTGACTGGGCCATCACCAGTTTAGAGGTGAGCCACATTACAAACTGATTGGATGTTCATTTATCTTTTCTGATTTCATCCTTGTGTTGTTCCTTGCCAGACTTTGGCGGTGGATAATGCTCCTGCTTTACAGCCACATGTTAACCATACTTACCTCTGTAACAACTGATCCATGAGATAATTGCCAGAGTGTTTACTGCGCCTTATGACAAATAAAAGAAGAGTTATATGCATTTTAATTTGCTTTATTTTTTAGTTTGTTGCTCACAGTTAGTTTATATAAAAATATATATTTGGGGAGGTTGGGGTTTAAAAAAGTCACGTTGATGTAGAAGTCTAAAAAGCTCATGTAGCAGATATGACACCATTACTAGAGGTGGGAACATCCCATAATACACTATTTTTTATATTTTGTCGTGCTGAATATTGCAATAACATATATGTGAGTTATCAGCTTCTTTCAACTGCAAATGATGTGCTTAAAGGTCAACTTTATCAATAACTTTTATCTTACTGGATAAAACAAATAACTCAAAAATGATTTATGCAAAATGAGATCATCAAGCACACAAACGCTGTCATTAAATCCGACCATAACTGAAATCAGTTTGCGATCGAATACGGTCATTCGATTTGTTTCTGATCGTCACAAAGACAGAAATGCAGAAAGTTTCCAGATTCATATTTAACTGTTACATTTGCACCCAGCAACGTTCCTTTGTGGTGCATGAGGAGGGTCCTCTCGTTCTTGTGTTTTAATTCATTTAGTAAAATATTTAATGTCCCCTGTGTAAATACAATATTGCAATACAATGCTGTATCGTGTTTTTTTCCCCCCACCTCTAATATTTAGATTGCAGGGACCTCCAGTGTAAGATTACAGTTTCCATGTCTGCTACGTGTGTGTTCAATTCAATTCAATTCAATTCAATTCAATTTTATTTATATAGCGCCAAATCACAACAAAAGTCGCCTCAAGGCGCTTCATAGATACAGAGAAAAACCCAACAATCATATGACCCCCTATGAGCAGCACTTTGGCGACAGTGGGAAGGAAAAACTCCCTTTTAACAGGAAGAAACCTCCAGCAGAACCAGGCTCAGGGAGGGGCGGGGCCATCTGCTGTGATTGGTTGGGGTGAGAGAAGGAAGACAGGATAAAGACATGCTGTGGAAGAGAGACAGAGGTTAATAACAGATATGATTCAATGCAGAGAGGTCTGTTAACACATAGTGAGTGAGAAAGGTGACTGGAAAGGAAAAACTCAATGCATCATGGGAATCCCCCGGCAGCCTACGTCTATTGCAGCATAACTAAGGGAGGATTCAGGGTCACCTGGTCCAGCCCTAACTATATGCTTTAGCAAAAAGGAAAGTTTGAAGCCTAATCTTAAAAGTAGAGATAGTGTCTGTCTCCTGAATCCAAACTGGAAGCTGGTTCCACAGAAGAGGGGCCTGAAAACTGAAGGCTCTGCCTCCCATTCTACTTTTAAATACTCTAGGAACAACAAGTAGGCCTGCAGAGCGGGAGCGAAGTGCTCTAATAGGGTGATATGGTACTACAAGGTCATTAAGATAAGATGGGGCCTGATTATTTAAGACCTTGTATGTGAGGAGCAGGATTTTGAATTCAATTCTGGATTACTTTCATTACATTACTTCCAGTAACACTTCCACCACTTTGTCAGTTGTCATTGTTGTCGTTGCTGTTGTATCTTAGCCACTATTGTAAACTCTGTGTAGGATACCTGCATGTTCATGTCAGGTAGATGTAAAGTATTAGGTGGTCGTTTACACGCTTGTTTGACAAATGTCGCTCTGGGAGAAGAGACGGATCCGTTTGGCAGTCCTTTGTTTATAAGGAAAAGTAGCTTCATGTATGTTAGAATATTACAGCCTTTTTGGAAGATATTTTTTTTGTCCACAGCCAAAGCAGTACAGTGGTTACGACTATGTTTTACATAATGAAGGGTCACAGTTTAAAGTTTTGTTTGGATCGTTTCTCTGAGAGCTTTTGAAGGCGTTTTCCTCCTACGGTGAACACGAGGAAAATCAACTGAGTGAAATGAAACGGTTTAATTTACTCATTGGGGACATGGTGCTCGATTCTCCTCATTGGTCTCTTAAATGTTGCCAAGGCGAGTTGTGTTGATTAGTATTTTTGTTTTTATAAAAAAGCCTTCAGGCCAAACACTAATACATAACAAAAACCTATTCAGATGATTTTCTCTCTGCTTTGAGGTGGAAGCTGCTGCTGCCTGAAGCTCTGACTGTTGGTTTAGTGTTTTGTGTGCGACTTCTGAATATGTGGGTGGGCTTAAACTCCTGAACGAGAAACAGTCGAGCAGGTCAAAAGCTGTGGATTTACTCAGCAGGGATTACTCTGACTTGACTCAGTGTTTCTGGATGGGAAATAGAGCTCTTACAATAAACTGCAGTTTTAAACTGCTTGGCGCTGTTTTACTTTAGGTACTCGTGTGTAGGGCTGTGCGATATGACCAGAATCTCATATCCCGATATAAGACATCTATCGTCCCGATAACGATATAAATCACAAAAATGTAACATTTTCTGTAAAGTCTGTGACTCTCGGGCAGCTCGACTTGCGTGAAGTGTTTCCAGCTGCGCGTCGTGTAGCTGGAGTCGAGTGTTTTAACGATGCATGAAACGACACATTTTTAGACATAAGTTGTAATGGCACCGTTTTCTTTGTGAGTATTTATTACACGGCGTGCTGCAGGGAAAAGCCTGTTCTAACGTTTGAGTCTAAGCTTTATTTTTTAGCACCTGGCGTCTTTTTTACTTCTCATCCGTAAATAATCTGCTTTTACGTGATTCAGTTTATTTTGAAAAGTCTCAACAGGATCTTGAGCTTTATTGTGAAAGGTTTATGTGGAACATAACCAAGCGGACACGCGATGCTGTTAGGGTCGTTGTTGCTAACGACAACGCATAAAAACAGGCGCTTGTCTGTCAGTAGTGTGGTTATATTAAATATAAGAGAAAGAAAGAACTTTAAGAAATTAATAATAACTACAGTGACCAGAAAAACCATGAAAAAATATTGACGTAAACAGTTTATTTTGAGACACCACGAAACAAACGATAGCGTAAAATGAAACGATAGACGTTTTTATATCGTCATCAGATATATATCGTTATATCGAACAGCCCTACTGTATGTAAATAGGTGATGATGATGATGAAGAATAACGGTAACACTGCTAAAACACATGATCATATCTTCTGCTCTCAGCACATTAATTTGCCAAAATAAACTGAACGCAATGAACAAAGTCATTGATTTTGACTGTTAGCATAAATAAATATTCTAATAACAACAGTTTGATTAAAGGCTGCATGTGTTTTAGTCATTACATTTTTTTCTGGTTCTGCCAGAGGTTTTTTCCTGTTTTTCCTGCCCACTGTTGCCAGGTGTTCATATGAGGGGTCATGTGATTGTTGGGGTTTCTTTCTAATACGGTGTAGGGGCTTCACCTCACAGTGTAGCGCCTTGAGGTGACTGCTGTTGAGAATCGACGCTCTCTAAATTAATAAAATATTTATAAAACAACAAAATAAATACGTATAAATAAAATTGAATTGTTTTCTTTTAAACAAGTAAATATAAATAAAAGAATACAGAACAAAAAACACAAATGAATGAATAACAATTCATGTTATTTAAAATTTCAAAATGATTTCATCTGAAGGCTTTGTCATCTCTCCTGCACAGTTCACAAGAATCTCTCCTCCTCCGAGAGTGTTCGTCAGATTTTAGTGAAACAACAAGATTAGTTTGTCCTTGACTCTTAGTCTGTAAAGTCAGGAAACTGATGGGAACAAGACTTTACATTAGAGTAACCTTTGAACCGTATCAGACGAGCGCGTTGATGTTTCGGGTTAAAATGTCCAAATGGACAGAAGCTGTGTTTGCCTGAGAGTTTCATGGACTATCTCAGTACCACAAACTCATCCCTTTGTTAAAAGAAAGAAAGTTAGTGTGCAGTTAGTGTGTACTCATATTTAATGAAACCTCTGTAGGGGATGCTTATCTCTAAACTTGCTTTACTCTAATTGGAGATAATTTATCTGAATTTCAGGAGCACATGTCACTCCATCCTCTGCTCTCTTTTAATAAATGTAGGTGAAGATTAGAGCTGATGCAGCTTTTAAGTACATTATATTGACTAAAAACAGTCATTTTGAGCTTTGTGTTAAAAAAGCTCTTCAGTCTGACTGCAGAGGATCAGCAGATTAGCAGAAGAGTGGAATTAACCGAACACAGTGAGATTGTTTCCTGTTCTTTCCTCTTTATTCTCAGCGTGATATAACGGCTGAATCTGTTTGCTCACAGGGCCGTCTGGCTGGAGTTGGAGGAGAGGACCTCCCCACCATCGTGGTGGTGGCTCATTACGACTCCTTTGGTGTTGCTCCGGTATGCTTCTTTTTTCCTAACTCGGTCATGACTGACAACTTGGACACAGTCAGGGGGTTTGTCAGTAAATATCTGCAGGATCTGCTGAAGTAGGAGAGGTTATATTTGTGGAGAGTTGGGCAAAAAAGAGAAAATAGGGCAGCAAAGTAATCAGCCTGTGCTCTGTCGTGTAGTGGCTGTCATACGGAGCAGACTCAAACGGCAGCGGAGTGTCCATGTTACTGGAACTGGCCCGACTCTTCTCCAAACTCTACACCTACAAGAGGACGCACGCCGCGTGAGTAACAACGATCACGTTACGATGTTTCTGATCATTTGTGTCTCAGGTAGCACCGTGGTGCGATGTCTTTAAGCTAGACGTCGCACTGAAGGTCTGTTCTGCCCCTGAACTCGAGTGACATTCGTAATCCATAGGGTTTAATATGATGTCAGCTGTAACAGCTTCCGCTCTTCTGGGAAAGCTTTCACGGGGTTTAAGAGTTTTGTCGAAAAAATCCCTGAAACCATTCTTTCAGAAGCATTTTTGTGAGGTCAGACACTGATGTTGGCTCCGCTCGAATTCATCCCAAAGGTGTTCTGTCGGGTTGAGGTCAGGACTCTGTGCAGTCGTGTTCTTCCACAGCACGTTCGCTCATCCGTATCTTTGTGCACTGGTGTGCAGTCATGTTGGAACAGGAAGGGGTCGTCCCCGAACTGTTTCCACAAAGTTGGGAGCATGAAATGGTCCAAAATATGCTGAAGCATTAAGAATTCCTTTCACAGGAACTTCTCGCCCTTTATGTAAGATGTGAGAAGCTAAAAACGACGACCCCACACCATAATCCCCCTCCACCAAACTTGACACAATGCAGTCACCGTTCTCTTGGCAACCGTAAAATCCAGACTCGTCCATCGAATTGTGCGATTGGTCACTCCAGAGAACAAGCGTCCGCTGCTCCAGAGTCCAGTGGTGGTTTGCTTCACGCCAACACTTTGCATTGTGCTTGGTGATGAAAAGTAAGATGATTGAGCTGCGTCATTTCAGTCTGCCGTTTATTTACTTTGTGGCAAAATGTGGAGGAAAAGTGCCGAGTTTTATCTGGAGCTTGTATCACTGATATTAATCTTTAATAACTGTCAAAATTGAGAGGAAACCAAAACCACTGCTGCACGATGCTCTCCGCCGTCTTAGTTGAATTGGTCACATGACTGCATCAAATGACTAAAATGCGCGATGGCTTTTGAAAGCCTCCGTTTACGCTGTCCACACTGCGACGCGAAACCGGCGCTTTCCAATTTATCCACTTTGAAGAGCGTTTTCAAAAAACGCCGTCTTAGTGTGGCTGGAAGGCCAAAACGGAGAGAAGAAGACGGGTTTTCAAAAACATCTCAGTGTGGACGTCTGCGCTCGATGATTGTTGTTCCAAATCACTTCAGCTGTCACGGTGCAACGCTGGAGGTCACTGAGATCCTGAGAGCAACTCCTCCTTCCACACGTTTGTAGGAGCGGTCTGCATGACTTTATACACCTGTGGCCATGAAAGTGATGTGAACGCCTGAGTTCAGTGACTTAGATGGGTCAGTGAATACATCTGCAGTGTATATGAGAAAACAGACGTAGCATTGATTGCTGACCTCAGTAGTTCATGTGAACATAAGCCAGAGTGTGTTTGTTACATCTGTCTCATTTGTTATGGTCAGGCTGCTTCTTGAGGACTGTATTGAATTATCTTTGCACTCGGCTGAGCTAACGAGCACATCTGACCGTGTTAAACACTCAGAGCGGTCACTAATATCCTGATACGGTGTGTCTGAAAGTACTTAACAGCAGAGGAAGTGAAAGAAATCACTTGTTAAAGACTGCGAAAGTCGACTTTACCATAAGTGCATCGTTGGCACTGCTGTAGGCCTTATATAAGATGATGTAGTAAGTGATGGCATCCGTCAATGGTTTTTAATTGGAGCTGAACTGAAGAGATTGGCTTCATCATCATTTTTTCTCTGCTGGAGCCAAGTGTGATCAAATATGGGAAGCTGTGTTATTACACAACAACCAAATCAAACCGATGTGACTGCAGGGCTGCGCTTAGCTCCAACTAAACTCCATCAGATGCTTATTTACAGTAAAAGAGATGTGCTGAGCATCTCGCTTCAGCTGATTGATAATGCCTCCTCAAAGTAATCTACACAAACACAGTACATTTTATAGATTTGAATTTAAGGACCCTCCTGACATTGGAAACGAGCGGGCCTTTGTGAGGGTGACACATGACTCTGTGTCGTCTTGTTTTATTGAAAATCTGTGAATTTCTCTGTTATTTTGACTCTTTGTTGAACGACCACGAGCACTCAGGAGATTTAGATTTGATCGAATGTTATTTCTATAGCCCTGAATCACAACAACAGTTGCCTCACGGCGCTTCATAACAATCAAATTACCCACTTTGAACAATCACTCGGCAACAATGGAAAAGAAACAGGAAGAAACCTTCGGCTCGGGGAGGGACGCACAGACATGCAGTGGAGGAGAGATTGATTTAGTTTGTTTGTTGTTATTTGTGTTTCTTCCACTTTAGCCTCAATTTCAAGTTGTGGTCGTTGCATTTTAGATAAAACTCGTTGGACATTTGCGTCATTTTAGAAAAACCTTGTTTTTTATTTTCCATAGGCGCCATGATTACAGGCTGCATCATTTAAACACCACATTCTGTCTTGAGTGTTGCTGACCATGTGTTTACAACCACAGTGATGGCTGCTTCCAGCAGACGCCATGTTTCAAAGCTTAAAAGTGTGCTTAGAAGACGCCGCCCACACCATCACATCACCACCAATTACACAAAGCAGGGCAGATCCATCTTTCATGTCACATCAGCTTGAAGCATTTTAGACATTCTCCTCTGGCTCCCATCTCTGGTTGGATTGATTTGTTGCCATGTGATTGGCTGTCTAGATGTTTGCAGTGAGTGTATATACCAACTAGGGCTGCCACAAACGATTATTTTGATAGTCGACTAGTCACTGATTATTTTTGCGATTAGTCGACTAATCAGATCATCATCCATTGGACGTAAAACGTACAGCTTATTGCACCAGCAGCATCTGCTCTTATATAACTATCATTAGCTTACAGCTTTAAGTGTTTAAGGTGCTAACTAAAAATAAAGACAAGATGATAGTTTATTAAATTTTAATGAAATTTGCAGATTGTTTCGGTGAAGTTTAATAAACTCCTTGCTATCTAAAATATAACAGGACACCGGAATATTCTCGAGCATCTCACACTTCTGATAATCAGCTGTCTGCTTGATGTTTATTCAGCTGTGTAAAAACTATAACTTTAATCTCAGCCAAACCGATTTACTCAGGAACAAATAAAATACTAAAAAAAGCCAAACAATAAGATTTTTAAGTTATCTAAGTGACTTATATATCATGTTTAACCTGAGTAGCGAAAGACAGTGGTGGGTTTGAAAACGATTTGCGGGAGTCCGGTGTTCTCACGGCTCTAGTGAGCCTAGCTCCCGGCTAGCTATCGAGCTAGTGGGTAACAGACGTCTCCGAAAACGTCGGAGCGCTTTTGAAAATATGTGGTGTCTTGATAAACTGAGCAGATATTTGAGGTTTACACAGCTACATTCTCGCCTGAAAATATGTTAAACGTTTATTTTGTGACCCAGAAAGAATAATAAGAGTAATATTAAAACTAACTAGCTGCCGCCATTGTTGGAAACTGAGCTGGGCTGCGCTATGAATTCTGGGACACAGCTTCTTCTTCTTCGGGGTTTAACGGCAGCTGGCATCCTTGTACATGCAGTGCTGCCATCTTCTGTTTCAGTCTGTTATTACACTCTTAAATCCTACTACTTATTCCTGCGTCTTTTGGGATCTTACAAAGCTTCAAACGACGTGTCGACTATTAAATCAGTCGTCGACGATTTTGATAGTCGACGTAATCGTGACTAGTCGACTAATCGTGGCAGCCCTAATACCAACATTGCAAAACCCTCTCATGTGTGAATCGTGCTGTGTTCAGGTACAACCTGCTGTTCTTTCTGTCCGGCGGAGGAAAGTTTAACTACCAGGGCACCAAACGCTGGCTGGAGGACAATTTAGACCACACAGGTATCGTTCAGCAGTCTCACACAAACCCTGGAGCATTCATGCATCCATAATCCACATTTCAACATCAAGTTAATAAAAACATATTTTATAATTATTGAATGTAGTTTGTAGTATTTTTAGTAGTAATGTGTTTAAAAGCTGGTTATATCTGTTGTCTCTTCTTCCCGTCTTCCTTGTCAGACTCCAGTCTGCTGCAGGATAACGTAGCCTTTGTGTTGTGTCTGGATACTTTGGGGAACGGAGACTCTCTGCACCTCCATGTGTCCAAACCCCCCAAAGAGGGAACCCCTCAGTATTCCCTGCTGAAAGAGCTGGAGGCGGTAAGAAGTCACAGACTCGATGATGTCTTGGCGCAGCTTAGACGGATCACAGATTACACCCAAAGCAGAGGTCACATTCTTCTGCGTCTTCCTCTCAGGTGGTTGCGAGTCAGTATCCAGAGGTCAAGTTCTCCATGGTCCACAAGAAAATCAACCTGGCTGACGACATGCTGGCGTGGGAGCACGAACGTTTCGGGATCCGCCGCCTGCCCGCCTTCACTCTGTCCCACCTGCCCTCGCACCGGCTGGCTCAGCGCTCCAGCATCATGGACGTGCGGTCAGTGTCCCCCTCCTCTCGCCACGGAGCGGGAGAGCCCCCTGCTGGGTGGGTTCATTACTGCAGTTTCTTGAATCACCAAAAAATAGTGTTTCCATTCCAGCTGCCGGTCATGAGCTGTGGTCAGATTCTTGTTTTGTTGATGTTTTTGCTCAGGAACATTGATGCACCGTCTACATAACCTGTATTTCTTTTTTGTTTTTACTCCATTTTCTTTATTTGATATTTTCCACCAAGATTCAGGAAAATCTTAGCAAAGGCATCATCTAGATGGTCTTTTTTACTCTGCAGACAGGCAGGACTTTTCCATGCTGTCAATAATGTTTATGATGTTTCATCTAAAAAGGTTGTCAGGAGTCAGGAGAGTCGTTTCCTCTCCTGTAGCCGTCGATTTGTCTCTGTGAGCGAGCGTCTTCTCAGACTTCCTACGTCTCAGCCTGTCTGTGTGTGAAAACAGACGCTCTGTGATCAGCTCCCCGGTTTCTGCTCTTCGCCTCGGACGACTTCCTGTCGTCTAACTGTCTGCAAACTCGTATTTGTGTCTTACAGGCCTCACGTAGATGTGAAGAAGCTCAGCAGGAACACCAAGCTGGTAGCAGAGGCTCTGGCGAGGGTCGTCTACAACCTTACAGAAAAGGTCTAAACAGCAATTTTTAAAAAGGTTTAAACAGATGAAGTTTGTAGACACTGTAATGCTAACGTGAGCTGTTTGTTTAAACTTAAAGGGAGCACCTGGAGACCTGCAGATTTTCACTGAGCAGATGGTACGTCACCTGTCTGTCCTGTTACATCATCATCCGAGTCGCACGCCTCCCTGGAACCTGATTTTATTCTCCTAAAACATACACAGTGCAGCAGATAACTTAATTTTTAGTTCTGAATCTGGATTCATTACATCTTCAGTCTCTCAGCGATCACGGGTGTTGAGCTCACGTGTTGGTCTCCCACCAGCAGGTGCAGGACGAGCAGCTGTCAGCCGTGGTGGACTGGCTCACGGCGCAGCCCAGAGCTGCTCAGCTGGTGGACAAAGACAGCACCGTGGTGTCCACCCTGGAGTATCACCTGGGACGCTACCTCAAGGATGTCAAAAGACACTACGTCAAAGCTGACAAGAGGTAAAAAAAAAAAAGGAAAAAATCCACACCCGCAGCGATGGGATGGAGGTTTATTGACCTGTTTCCTCGTCAGCATGTCAGCTTCTCGTTCTCTCCTCTTCAGGGATCCAGAGTTTGTGTTTTATGACCAGCTGAAGCAGACGATGAATGCTTACAGGTACGGCTTCAGGAAGCTCGTTTTCTCTGCACAGAGCGGCTTTAAGGCTCCTCTGCAGCTCACAGCTGTGATGTCATAATTATTTTGAAACTTTGTTGCATATGAGATCAAATTCATAAATTAAAACATGATGTAGCAACGCTCTCTTCCCCATGTTAAACTTTTCTTTTTTCCTCACTCAGAGTGAAGCCCGCTATCTTTGACCTGCTGCTGGCTGTCTGCATCGCAGCCTACCTGGGGATGGTGTATTTGGCTATCCAGGTAAGTGTCATGTCACTTTATTTATGATGCCATCTTTTCGACTCATTAGGGAACACTTAACTCTTAGGGAACATCATTAGGGAACACTTAACTCTTAGGGAACATCATTGGGGAACACTTAACTCTTAGGGAACATCATTAGGGAACACTTAACTCTTAGGGAACATCATTAGGGAACACTTAACTCTTAGGGAACATCATTAGGGAACACTTAACTCTTAGGGAACATCATTAGGGAACACTTAACTCTTAGGGAACATCATTGGGGAACACTTAACTCTTGGGGAACATCATTAGGGAACACTTAACTCTTAGGGAACATCATTAGGGAACACTTAACTCTTAGGGAACATCATTAGGGAACACTTAACTCTCACATCAGATCCAACCGAATACTCAAGTCGGGTAATTCACTGAGTACAAAATGATGTAACGAACATCAGCAGAGATGAAAATTAAATTAACCATAAGGGCTTGATTTGATTCACAGTCACATAAATGTAAAGGTTTAGAATCAGAGGCTGAATCAGGATGTAGCTGTTTGCACTCCTGACAGTCTGGAGATGAGACGGCGAATGCATTCAGATTTGGATCACTGCTGTGGTGCTGTTTGGTGGATTTGAACAGTGTTGCATAACGTCCTAAAGCGACTGCGTGGGCCCGTCAGTGTCTTTGTCATCAGGACCTGCAGAGACGCTCCGGGCGCCGTACCCACGCGAGGCCCAACAGCTGCTCTTTCATCCTGGTACCCAGCGGGTTACAAATATGCTCCCCCAGTTATACTGGATTATGTTGCAGGTGGAATCAAGTTCACCACAGCAGAGACTTTCACATCTCTCACATTTACTCTGTGTGAACGGCTTACGTTGGTGAAGAAAACGGCGTCCTCCTGTGGCCCTGCCCAGCTCTTCTCATGTTCCCTGGTGTCTCCTCCACACTCTGAGGATCTCTTTTTGTATAGGACACACCATCTTATTCTTTCGCCTTTTTAAAAGCAAACACTAACGGTATTAACAAAGAGATCAAGCCTAGATTAACAGATTTATTGCACTTCTCGACAATGCAGCGCCATCTGGTGGCAGACTGCTGCATAACCTTTAGAATGCAACTTTAAGCATCAATTAAAATGGGAAACAATTAGTCTGGTACCGGCTACAAGAGCAGCTCGATTAGCCCAAGGCCAACTTCAGACATACCCTAACCCACACCTCACCAGGTGTAGTTAGTCGGGCAGTACCTGTGGAGCTGTAGAGGTCTGCAGAGTGTGTCGGGCTCATGAGACTAACCCTGTTTCTTTCGTCTCTTTGCAGAACTTTGGAGTCCTGTACAGTGTTGTCCGTAGAATCACTCAACCCAAGGCCAAGGCCCACTAAGGCGTGCAGCAGCGTTTATTGCCCCGGACCCTACTGTACCCTTTTTCCTCAAATTCAATAAACTCTGGCCAATAAGACACTGAGGCTGGACCGAGCTGCTGTTGTCACGATGGTTTCCAAACCAGCAGAATCACTTCCATTTCCTTCGTCCCTAATGCACAAACAATGATGTCAGATCCTGTCTTGCTGCCAACTTTGACCCGTTTGGTCTCATGGACCAGAATAATCAGGAATCATTTCAGTCTCCACAGACGTCTGTCATTCATTCAGCGTGGTCACTCGTGTTGTTTTTAACCTCTAACGACGGGGGTTAATCTCACAGGTCATGATGAGATTGGTTGAGATGTCACGTGGCTGCACCGATCGCTCCCCGTCCCTCTTCTCGGCGTACTTCACGAGCCAAACGTCGTGACGTCACGTGTCGTCTCAGGCAGCTAGAGGGAGAAGCTGACCGCACAGTTTATCCCAGAATTTCCTTTTGTCAGGAGGGCCGATCACCAGGGAGTCTCTCTAAATATAACGCTCGCACGATCAGCCGCTGACGGTTCGCTGTGTCTGAAACCGTCCAGCGTGTAGACTGTGAGCGTTGTGTCGAGAGCGACTGGAGCGTGACAGCCTCAAACACGAGTACTGTTTACGGACACGACGTCGATCTGTCTAAATGAAATGTGAAGTAGCTATTAGATCGTATCTCCATGCCTTTAATACAAACCCCGTCACATCATTAATGTAGTTGTGTAGTGATAGTTTTCACTTTGGCGTTTCTGTTTGCTTTTCGTGCCATTTGTTTGTTTCCTGTGTCGTCTTTGTCTGATTTGCCTTTTTTAAATCGAGAAACGGTCACGCTGGTGGCACCAGCTACTCTGAGAGCTTTTCAAAATGTCACATGGAGCCATGTTTTGTTTTCTTATCTAATCAATAAAACGAGCCCCTCCCCCTTTCACCCCTTTTCTAATCAGTAGATGGGACCTTTTGCTGACTTGCAAAAATGATTTGACCAAATCAGATCTTTTTAAATCCTTGCCCTCGTCTTTGCTTTGGGTGAAAAGTGTTAATTTGCTTTTTTTTAAAAATGTATTTTCTCTGTTACCACATGACCTGTGACCCCCCGCCCCCTCCCAATCAGCAGACCCATGGAGGGGGAACTGACTGTGTGGTAGATATGAGTTATAATTTATTAAATGGCTTTGTTTTTGTTTGTGCACTGAATCTTCTTCATCTGCAACACTTGATCTTTGCAATGAAAGTGAAAACGGTTGTGATTAAAAATAAATGACACATGAAAAACACAAATCGTTCTTTACCCACATGTTTTCTTTAATGAGAAAAAAAGAAACGATAACATTGGCTGAATGGTATTAAAATCGTATTACAAAAAAGCAAGTATGAGGTTTGTTTTTATCAAGTAGTCGTGTTTTAGAAAGTGGCCAGATTCAGTTCAACCTCGGGGTCATTCCTACATCTTTGTGCATCAAGGGTCCAAAACAAGTTAAAACACGTGAAATTAATTGATTTAATTAATCATCCTTCAGTTGCTAAATGCACCTTTTAATTTGATCTACTGATGAACAATAAAAATAATATTAATAAATTACAGTGCAATGCGAAAAAATACCTGCAGGGCTTTTTCTGGCCCTGCCGCTCTGTTAGCGCTCCTCTTTGCTCCTCTTTGCTCCCACAGACACTCGCCTCATCAGCTCGGGTGGAAATTTTGGCACAATCAAATCATGACGAAGCTTTGGGTCAAAAACTTTGAGGCAGTCTCTGAAAGTTTGTTTCTGCCACTGAATTTCTTATTTCATCTTTTTGCAATTGAAATTTTGATTAACTCCACCTGCCTTTGTTTTCAGTGGTGGAAAAAAAGCTTCCATATTGACCAGAAACAATCTGAATGCCATTTTTGTTGTTTGTTGGGCGAGGACGAAGCTGAGGTGGCGAGATCAACGTGTAATAATCCGCTTACTGCAGTCTCTTAAATAAGGTGACTTCTCAAAGATGCCGTTACACTGATGAGTCTGTGGAAAGTTCCCTTTGTGTCGTCACTCCCTAAAACGTTTTAACTGCAAACCAGCCAACATACCTGAACAAAAACACCTGATTGGACCTCATCAGTAAGGTCGCCCTGTCAGTTATGAAGCTTTGGCGACTGTATGCATACAGGGACCAAATACATCCTGCAACAGGAAGTCCTGTGAGTCCTTCATTTATCATCACTCCCCTAAACATAAGGGAGTGAAGGTGATGAGGTGAGAGCGCACAGCGAGCTCTGCTGCTAACGTCGGTCCTGTTTATGCACTTTACGCCCTGATGTTCTTAGTGTACGCTGATGAGGTCAAGTTCACATGACCTCAGCTGTAAGCCCGTGTTGACAGGATGGTTTTCAGCTCTGAGCCGGGGGTGGGCGATATGGGTGAAATCTGTCATAATGATCATTTTTAATATTCAGAATTTGTACTTCCTGATTAAAAACACGATGAGGTTCTGACGGACAGTAACCAGGGTGGACACATTGGCTAGTGTTACGCATAACCACACTGCCCACCCCACGAACAGTTACTTGTACAGACATCAGCGCAGTTGTACGACACGGTGGGAGAGACGTTTCGCCACGTCAGGCTTTAGGGGGCGAGTCACACCTGATCCAGGATTTTTGAGGGTTTACAGACTTCATTCTGAGCTCATCGGCAAACTGGACAGTCTCGCCTCGCAGCAACACGTCGGATCAACCGTGTCACCTACAGTACAGATGTGTCACCACTACAGTAAAACGAGTGCAAGCCAGCATTCAGATTAAATGGAAGAGGTCGGAGACGAGATCCAGATGTTCGCCACGTAGATGGACAACCCCCCGCCCCCCCCCCCCCGGTCCCTGAAAACATCCGACCTGGGCTGTCGCATCACGATCAGCGACTCACACGCAGCAGGAAAAACAACGACACATCTGAAATACAAACTGCTCTCTCTCAGGACAAATAACAGCAGCAAATTAAAATAAATCAATAATCTGCACCAACAGATACTAAGGAAAAGGAAATAAGTTAGCTCGAACCCCCCCAAACACGATGCGAGCAGCGTGGAAGACACACAAAGCAAAGCGGATCGTCTCGTAGGGTCGGACGACATCTGCAGCCTGCTCCAGCAGCACAAGCATGCTGTTCATCCAAACAAGCGCTTGGATTTGATCGAGAAGGTGGAAAAACTGAAATGTCCCTTATTTTCTACAGCGGCCGTTCCCACTAAAGTACGAGCTGGAAACCAGCGAGGGAACAGTTCCCTTTCACTCGAGTTCAAGTTATTAATATGCTCAAATTAGAAATCATAGAAAAATCTTCCCTCAGGCTGGGGGAAACGTTTCTGGGATATTTGTGTTCGGTGGCCTCGCTGCGCCAAACACAGAGGAAACAAACAGATCGCTTTTAGGACGAGTTAGTAAAAACTTCATGATTACACAGCTGTAGGATGTTTCGTGATCATTTCATAGCAGTTCCAAAATCATTCCGATGTCATGCATTTCTGAAGTCCATAATCTGCGCATACATAACGTTTTGTTTTTCATCATTCAGTCTTTCCATGATTATTATTGGCTCCTTTTGTTTAGCCGCCACCACCTGAAATCTTCTGATTCTGAAACCCAGTCAATCAAGTCCAGCTATTTGCTGTCATTAAACCAGCAATCAGCTTGTACGCCTTCATGTCAGCGACAGATGCTCTGCGACACACACACACACACACACACACACGGGAACAAATAATTTAAAAAACAAAGCAAATAAACTTTCCGTACAGGAATGACAGGTGGATATTCCTAATGCCTGCGATGGTCAGTACAAGAGAAACAAAAGATTAAAAAACATCCACTTTACACACACACACACACACACACACATGGTTTTTTGAAATCAAGCTAATTGAAAGCAGGCAGCCAGAGCCGCCTGGTCCCACCACCGACTTGTGCGATGATATGAAAATCAATACATGTGGTGAAGCGGCCGTAAGGTCAGGCAGCCTTTCTCACACCACCGCGCCATGTTTGTTTTTTGCCCTTCCTCCTCCTATCATAGGTCAGAGAGGACGGGGGGAGGTGTAAGACGGAGGAAGCGATTCATTAGGAATTACTAAATATCTAAATGTCTACAGAACCATTTACTGGCCAAAACCTTTCCTCGCCTGGGCGCTGCGGTGCTGCGCAGGGTGCACAGCTGTACACGACAATCACAGCTCTCATTCAAACTGCTCGTTTCTACTGAATCTGTCAAATGTAAAGTTAACAAGAGTAAGACAAAAAGTCGGCTGAAATAACATTCACAGTGCTCCAATGAAACCAATCTGGAAACAAAATGACAGCGATGATTTGAAATGTTCTAAAAACAAATACAGAGAGTAAAAAGTCATCAGACTCGATGTTTCCCTTTCAAGATGCTCTTCCTTTAAAACATGCTCCACGTTGAAGGAGGGCGTCTTTGTCTTGCATGTACCAGCAGCCTAGTGCCAGGTGGTGGCGACGGAGGGCCTGTTATAAATGCTTCTCCTTTGTGATCCCGTTCTGCACGTGTTTCCTGGAAAGAAAGCCAGATGGGAGAGAAAGGAGTGAGAATCCTGAGGTGATCAGCAGAAGTGAGACATCAGCAGACACGGGGCATATCAGAAGTGTTCAAGGCCAGGCAGATAAGGACCAAACAGCACGTTCTTACACGAACTCATTTGCCTTTGGGACAGGAGCGCACATCTGATAACAGCCTACCTGAGTTAGTATTCAAAATGAGGCTAGTTTTAGACACAGCACAGCAGGGATGCACATGGCAGCCCCTCAGATAACGACATGAATCTATAACCTCTGCTAAAAGTACACTTTGCTTTTTGTCAGCACTTCTTAGTTTAAAGCTCACTGCTGCAAATACAGATTACACAGGATTCACAGAGAAACAGCTTGTGTCTATCATATCATGTGGTGACTTTTGATGTAATCCAACTGCTTCCACAGCTTATGAAAGTGCATTTCTTCTGCTTAACCAGCTGTTGGTGAACTGTGAAGCTGTGTAGACAAATATGTATTACAACATGTAGCAAACTACACTGTTTACACAGCGGCACCGAGGTGAAAACAGAGGTTTTAAATAGTGATGTGCGATACCACTGATTTCCTTTCCGATCCGATACCAAGTAATATTCAGGGTGGTATCGACGATACTGATCCGATACCGATACTTTGTACAAAAACTTATTTTATTTCTTGTATCTCAAATTATAGCATCATAATGATTACAGGACGTCAGATTACTTGTTCTTAAAACGTAATAATGCAGAGTTCATCATATAGAAATAAAAAAACTGAAGTTGTGCGCTATTTGAACACCTTGACTGCCTGCAGCACTAAAGGACTCCGTGAGAGACGTCTGTCTCGCCCTAGCAGTACCTGTCCCTCTCCTCCTCTTCAGTTCGCCTCAACATAAGCTCGTCATATTCTGTGATATGATTTACTCTGGGGTGCTTGACAAGGTTAGTGATGCTGCCACAATCATACATACCAACCCTGCTGATTTTTCCAGGAGAATCCCGAATTTCTCCCGATTTTCCACCCGGACGACAAAATTGAAAAACCATGTTGTAGAATTCATAGAGGGCCCAGCCAATTCCAGTTTCCAACAATGGCGGCAGCTACTTAGTTTTAATATTACTCTTATTTCTCTTTCTGGGTCACAAAAAACTTTTAACACGTTTTCAGGTGAGAATGTAGCTGTGTAAACTTCAAATATCTGAGCCGACTGACACATCGTTTTCAAACCCCCGAGGTCTTTCGCTACTCGGGTTAAACATGATATATAAGTCACTTAGATAACTTAAAAATGTTATTGTTTGGCTTTTTCAGTGTATTATTTGTTCGTGAGTAAATCGCTTTGGCTGAGTTATTAGATTAGATTAAATTAAATTTAACTTTATTAATCCCTCGGGAGGGTTCCTCCGGGGTTTTCACACAGCTGAATAAACGTCAAACAGAAAACGAATTAAACAGAAGTGTGAGACGGTCGAGAGTTTAAGTCAGCGCCCGGTTATATTTTAGATAGCAAGGAGCAGACGGCAGTTTCACTCCACCGGGGGAGCTCGTGACGTACTACCCGGCTTTCTTTAGACCGCGAAGGGCGGGTCCTCAGGTGGAAGCAGCCTCTGAATTTGGACACCCCCGCTGTTTCCGGGCTGGCCAATAATAACGGTGACATTTAACGTATTTTACCCAATAAATAAACACTGTAAAATGTAATTTTAATGTCTCCCTAATTCTGAGGTCTCAAAGTTGGCAAGTATGGCAACAACATCTCACTTTTTTGCCACATTGCAAACCACGTCTCAGCTGTTTGTGGAGGTAAAATAAGTCCGCACATGACTCCAATTACACTCAGCTATTGTTGTGAGTGCGCGCGCCAAGGGGCTGCGAGACTTTTATACAGCCGTATTTCGCACATGACTATGAAAGGCGGAAGAGGAAGTAGTTCCTTTGAATGTAGACAATCTGAACGTTACAGATTCTTTTCACTGTGTTCCTGTTAATGATAAACTACAAATTTACCCTAAATTACTAAAATATCGATATTTTAATGTGAGAATCGATTCTAGAACATAAATGACTGGTATCGGAGGAATCGATATTTCAGGATCAATCCGCACATCACTAGTTTTAAATTCGGTCACGGGCTGTGAAAGGGATTTTAAAATGTAATATTTCAGTTATAAACAAATGTAATTTGAGGTACCAGAACCTTTTCTGTAACTTTACACATTGGTCATGTAGAAAAACTGAGACTACTGTTTAAACTGAAATGTTTAGCTAAATGTCTTTACACTGACAGAAAGCGGAGCGTCACTGCTCCAGCATCAGGTGTCCCACAATGTCAAATTAATTTACTATCTCTGCATTAAAGCTTCCTCTTTGTCTAAGCAGCTGTACAATGTAGCCTACAAAGGCTTAAATATACAGCATCACATCTTACCTTAATGCTAGCAGTGCTACGTTAAACGCTAATTGTAGTGTCAGCTTGCTAACATGCTAAATTAGCTAAACATTAGCATGCTAAGATTAACGCAATCATACATGCTGTTTGCAATGGATCATTAGCATCCAGCTAATAGACGCTATGCAGACCGACAGAACCACCTTTACCAGCATTAACGGGAAGTACTGTGAAGGAACTTTGACCTTAATTCTTTTCTTTCCCTAATTATTTCCAGTCAACTGCATGTAGGAGAGGAACATAGCTTTCAGCGTGGCAGTCTTTCTATTGGCCAGTAGGGGGCGATCTCCTGAGCATTGTCTATTAAGTCTACCAGAAAATGATCCTACATCTTACTTGATTTATGACCTTGTAGTCTCAAGTCTTCCTTAGTATAACATTATTCTTTGTTCCCACTTAAAGTGGAACAGCAGGAAATTCTTTAGGGCACGGCTACTAAGAGCCACAACAATTTAAGCGTCCAGTGTCCTCAGTTTGTTTGTCTCACAGCTTAGCGCATTGCTGCCTCCCACTGGTGTTGTACATCAATGCAGTGTTTGGCATCCCACTGAGTGGGTAGTGTTCTGTGTTTGTGTCCCATCAAACAGCATTATAAAGGGAAATCTGTCTAATGTCCAGTTTCCCAAATTCTCCTTTCACACAGTCACACAGGAACCCACGAGCACATGCAGTGCAGGCTCCAGGAACCCACTGAGTTTCTCTGCTAGCTCCACTCGCCAGCCTGAATGTCCCGGCGTTAGCCTTGTAAATATGATGTCATCTTTCTGAGGCCAAGTTTACCTGATGTTTCGATGTTGTATAGCTTTCTGCTGTCTGCTTCCCACTCAAGCTGTCACTGATGATTCAGCCTCTCGCTGATGAATCGGTCAGCTCAAAGCACAGCATCAAAGAGCTGCTCGCGTGGCTTTGGGCTCGTCGTTTTGTTTGTTTGTTTAGTATACTCGACATATTCCAGTAAGGCTTGGCTATAGAAATGTGTTTCATCATTAAATGTGTATTTTGGTAACGTCTGGATGTCTTGTGCTGTCAGGCAGCGCTCAAACAGGACCGTTTACAGTCTAATGTGTTAAATCTAATAATTTATTATTAATGTGGAAATTCTGCCACTGAACATCAGCACAGCTGCTTTGGTTTCCTCTAAAATAAGATCTACATTACATGACCCAAAAGTGCACATGCTGAAGGTTGCGCTCACCCCTGTGCAGAGTTGTGATGTCCAGCATCATCAGCGCTGTTTTCTGCTGGAGGCTCCTTCCTGCTGTCCTCGTCCTCATACTCCCTAACATCGTTCACCTCCTTTACTTTCAGCAGCTTCACTACAAACATCACAATGAACTGCACACAACAGGGGAGGAGAACAGGAAATGCAAAGAAATCAGACGGCGTGTCCAAAAATGAAAGACTTTCAGGGTTTGAACAAAACATTTGAAAAAACCAGCGTCCTCACCAAGAACCAGTAGATGTTCATGAGAAGCAGGGCGAAGAGAAGCGCATTGAAGAAGAAGTAAAAGGGGATGTGGGGGACGGACTGGAGGCTGGACACACATGTGGCATACATGACTTTGAGGGGGAACCAGTACAGACGGAACCAGAACCTGAGAGAGACGAAAACAGGAACACAATTACACATCCGCTCGTCTTCAGCGTCTTGCAGACAGAATAATTATAACGCTGTCAAGACTACAAAACGCTTCACCGTGATGGAGAACAAATGGAGAACAAGCAGCTGAGGAAAATAAGCCGATGTTAAATCTCTCACCAAGTGATGCTGAAGCTGACGGAGCCCAAGTTGGACAGCACGTCGTTTAGCAGGTAATAGCCTCCTCCTCTGGACTTCAGGTAGACGTTGAGCTTGGTGAACTCCAGCTGGATGTCGTTGATGTCGTGCAGGAATAACACTAGGATCCCGATGTTGTGGTATCTGGAGGGCAGAGAGCACAGATGGTGGCACGAGGATCCTGATAGATGCTGAGCTCAGTGACAAGCAGAAAGCAGACTTGACTTTTACATTTTCTTTACATTCACTCTGTTGTCTTTGTTCTTTGGGTCGGTACAATGTGATATTTAGACACCCCACATAGCATTTTATCCTTTTTACCTCAAAACACTGAAGAGGTCAGCGGTCCAATTACAATTCAGTCTTATATATATAGCTCCAAACACAACAACAGTTGCACAAAAGCATTTTGTATGTCCTACAACAACACAGAGAAAGCCCCAGTAATCATATGAGCCCCTAAAAGCAAGAGCTCTGGCGACAGTGGGAAGGAAAAACTCCCTTTTAACAGGAAGAAGCCTCCGACAGAGCCAGCCTCAGGGAGGGGCGGGGCCATCTGTAACGTGATAAATGTCATTCCCTCGATGTTGTCAGCAATCGTATTTACAGATTTACTTTTTTTCTGATAATCTGCATTTTACTTAATTAAAAGAAAGACAGTGAACGAACACATCTGCTCTAGTTTCCACTAAACTCTGCCTCCTACCCTCCAGTCAAACTGGTGTTTCGACTAACCAACCAAAACTATACAATCATTCATGAACTGTGATTTTGTGCTTCTGTGTTAGAAAATGAGCTCACGTGTGCAAAAAACTCACAGATTAAACCAGGAAAAAGAAAAAATACCTGAATGCGTAGGAGAAGCTGATGAGCGCCAGCGTGATGATGTGGTGCACCACCATGACAGCAGAGTCCTTCCTCCACGCGTCCATATAGATGGTAGCATAAATGGAGTGGCCGTAGAAGCTGCCCTGGATCAGGTAGGCGATGGCGATGTCTGTAGGCACTGACATACCGCTCTTCCAGTCTGCAGGGACAGATGGGAAATGTTATCCTGCTTGCATAAGAAGATGTTTTAAGAACACGCTTGTGAATGTAGATAATGAATGATGTACAGTAAAGCATTTTGTTTTTATTCTGGACTTTACTGTTTCCCTTCCTGTCGCCAACGCCGTCTTTAACACGACCATAATTAACAAAGATACTCTGTCTACAGGGCAGCAACACCACACACTGGGCGATACAGGTTTCTAGTCTTAACGAGCTTTTGTGGGGGGGTTTTTTTGGTAACACTTCTTTGTAACACTTTGTAATTTTAAGCCATTAAACTGTGGTCAACCAAACATGCAGAAAGGCCTCAGCTGACGGTGAGATTCAAATCCAGAGCTCATTAACATCCGTGCACAAGTCAACCATGTGTGCACTTCTTAAAGCCTCTAAAACACATGACTATCTGCCGGTCATCAACATCTTTGTTAATCGATAAATGCACGATGACCTCGGTTTGGATCGAGACGTGCAGTGAAAACAGAACATCTTCCAATAAACACAAAGAGTCGTGCAGTAGGGGTGGGCGATATAAACGATATACAATAGAAACGATATAAATTTGGCCAACGATAGAGATTTTGACATGTTGATGATGTCATCAAGCTGCGCCTGTTTTGGTCGAAAGCGTCGCAGCGGCTACAACCAACCATTATCATCTGCAAATTATGCGGAGCGACAGTCATGGCAAAGAGATGAAGCACTGTTGAAATATGGGGAAAGCCAAAAACTGCGCTTCCTCCACTTCCGTAACATTGATTCATTAATGTTGAATTCTCTCGCAGCTGCTCTGTTCCCATGTTGTTGCAGTAAATTAATTGTGGATGAATAATCTCAGTTGTTCTCCTGACTGAAGTTTGGCCCGTGTATAGCATCCTGCTATGCGATTGCATTTGTCCCTGACCACCAGAATGCCTCACGTTCACTTTTATGGAGTGGAATAAAAGTTAGCGTTCATCCTCCAGCTTCACTGTGCTAATGTTATGCTAACATAGCTGTGTCGCTAGCAATCACGTAGCACAACATTATATACCAGCTAGCTCAACTTCAGTAACCCTGCAAACGCCACTGCTGTTTAGTTTTCTGTCTTCATTTATGTTGGAAGTGGTAGCAGAGCTGTAAGTTTTAATTAGTTTCAAAAAATCTCTCAGTCAGAACATGGTATGTCATGTTTAGGTGTAAACTAGCGAGCTAACTTCCTGCTAACTTCTAACTCCGTTAAATTTAATAAATTCTGTTTTCATGGATGTTAAACTTAATTGTTACACGTGGTAAAGCAGCAACGCTGATGATTTAATTAAAGATGAAAGAATTTAGACCGTTTTTAACTCTCAGTGTTCGTTTGACTTTGGGACCTGAAGCGGATGGAGTTTTGGACCCAGATTACTCCGCGAAGCTCCTCACTACGGCAGCCGTAATGCTCTGACAATCCATCAAGCAGTGCAGCTTACCAAAGTTGTACTAAAACATTTTTTAACAGATTTCTGCAGCCAAAATCGGTTCGAGTTTCGATTTTTGAGAAAATTAGAGGATTTTAAGTGCGCCTTATAGTGTGGAAAATACATTATATGGAAGAAAAGAATATATCGTGATATATCGTTACCGCACGTGCTTCAAATTATATCGTGATATGAATTTTAGACCATATCGCCCAGCCCTATTGTGCAGCCTCTTGAAGAAGTTCACCTCTGAACTTCCTCACATGCATCTTA
The DNA here is from genome assembly GCF_056152115.1 of Neolamprologus brichardi. Taxonomy (NCBI): domain Eukaryota; kingdom Metazoa; phylum Chordata; class Actinopteri; order Cichliformes; family Cichlidae; genus Neolamprologus; species Neolamprologus brichardi. The sequence goes on from NC_142125.1 coordinate 1,200,499, forward strand.
TCTACGTCCTTCTTCTCGTAAGACAGCTTCTGCTCTTTGCATAATTTCTCACAAGATAAAAGGTGAAAAGGCGACTGCGTTGCATGTATCACTGCGGTGGAACAGAGGCGTGCCTTTCACATCAGGCCCCCAGCTCATGTGATGGAGGCACATGTTTGTCTCTGCCAAAATGTGGTTTAACGCACTGTCGACCATTTGTGGCCAAAAATAGAGTCACAGTATCTGTCAGATCAGATTGTGGTGGCGTCTAGATCGCAGAAACATTTACAGTCAAACACCATCAGCATCTGCTGGGGACTGAGTGAAGAATGACTCAGTCACACTGTTTGTGACACATTTCATAAAACAGACGACTGTGGAGGCTTTTTTTAAACTCTAACTGTGACTGTAACTGTAACTGTAGCTGTGACTGTAACTGTAACTGTGACTGTGACTGTAACTGTGACTGTGACTGTAACTGTAGCTGTAACTGTAGCTGTAGCTGTGACTGTAACTGTAGCTGTGACTGTAACTGTAAGTGTAACTGTGACTGTAGCTGCGACTGTAACTGTAACTGTGACTGTAAATGTGACTGTAACTGTGACTGTGACTGTAACTGTAACTGTAGCTGTGACTGTAACTGTAACTGTGACTGTGACTGTAACTGTAACTGTAGCTGTGACTGTAACTGTAACTGTGACTGTAACTGTAGCTGTAGCTGTGACTGTAACTGTAGCTGTAACTGTAGCTGTAGCTGTGACTGTAACTGTAACTGTAGCTGCGACTGTAACTGTAGCTGTGACTGTAAATGTGACTGTAACTGTGACTGTGACTGTAACTGTAACTGTAGCTGCGACTGTAACTGTAGCTGTAACTATAACTGTAGCTGTGACTGTAGCTGTGACTGTAACTGTAGCTGTAACTGTAGCTGTGACTGTAACTGTAGCTGTAACTGTGACTGTAACTGTGACTGTAACTGTAACTGTGACTGTAACTGTAACTGTAGCTGTGACTGTAACTGTGACTGTAACTGTGACTGTGACTGTAACTGTGACTGTAACTGTGACTGTAACTGTAGCTGTAACTGTGACTGTAACTGTAACTGTGACTGTAACTGTGACTGTAACTGTAGCTGTAACTGTGACTGTGACTGTGACTGTAACTGTAGCTGTAACTGTAGCTGTAACTGTGACTGTAACTGTAACTGTAGCTGTAACTGTGACTGTAACTGTGACTGTAACTGTAGCTGTAACTGTAGCTGTAACTGTGACTGTAACTGTGACTGTAGCTGTAGCTGTAACTGTAACTGTGACTGTAACTGTAACTGTGACTGTAGCTGTGACTGTGACTGTGACTGTAACTGTGACTGTAGCTGTGACTGTAGCTGTAGCTGTGACTGTAACTGTGACTGTAACTGTAGCTGTGACTGTAACTCTGACTGTAACTCTGACTGTAACTGTGACTGTAACTGTAGCTGTGACTGTAACTCTGACTGTGATTGTGACTGTAACTGTGACTGTAACTGTAAGTGTAGCTGTGACTGTAACTCTGACTGTAAGTGTAGCTGTGACTGTAACTCTGACTGTAACTGTAACTGTGACTGTAACTGTGACTGTAGCTGTGACTGTAATTGTAACTGTAACTGTGACTGATAACGGCTCTCACTGCGGGTCTCTGGAGTCCAAAGCCTTAGTAATGGCTTTTTGAGCTCTTTTAGCTAAATTGACTCTGTCAGCAGGTTTTATTTAAAGTGATTTCTTGATTTCTCAGGTCTGGCAGTGGCTGATGGTTCATTCACAGTTAATTCATGACTTAACACAAGTGGCCAATTACTTTATTCAGGGTCAGGTGAGATTTTTTTCCCTTAATAAATGAAATCATCATTTAAAAATGGTTATCTTTGGCTAATATTTGATGCTCTGCAACATTTTAAGTGTGACACATATGCAAGAAATCCGCTGCACATGGACAATAACTTCCAGGGGATACCAGAAGTGAAGGGTCAGCTGTGGTAGTCAGGATGGGAGGAAGCTGGAGCGATCGCGTTTATCCCCGAGAGCTTTACAGAGGGCTTTCAAAGTGCTGTGAGAAACGAGCTAAATGCATGTAGCCTGGCTTATATCACTGAAACCTATCGGATGTTGGACGGAAACTTTCTCCTCCTGTGTTTGAGTAAGGCTCGTCTCCAGTGATATGGGGTTACGTTGGGGCCTTGTGTAATGGTCATTGATTGGACCGTCCGTCATTAAACATTGAGAGGAGGGCCGCTAGCTGGATCACAACAGAGGAGCTGCCAAGGGGGAGGGATGGGAACTGGAGCCTTTTTTCCCTCTACTGGGGACCAAAGCTTTTCTCATCTCTTTGGGTCAGCGATACACTCCCCCTCCTCCGTCCCGTCACTGCACTTTGATTCCGACTAATTTCCTAAATTCTCACAGTAGCTGTATCTCTCTTTCCCTTCCTCCCTCCATTAGTAACAGTCCAGCCTTGTAGAGGAATAAAGCTTCTGCACACATCTCAGGCTGACAGCTATTAAAAGCGAAGCAGCGATTAAACACGAACCTGGCGCCGTCAGCTAGCCTTTGTGAGCTCGGCGCAGGAGCCTCGACAACACTGCGTCTGATAGAAGAGGCTGAGAGACTATGAAAGGCACCACTGAATTATATGTGAAATCCCCAGTGTGCATCTATCCTCTATTAGCAATGCAATGATGAGCACTACACAGGGTCTCAGCCGCGGCGCTGCTCTCCACGAAGTACAATTTTGCCGCCGATTTATTGTAAATAAACTCGGAAAACATGAATAAATTATTAATAGATAGCTTTATTTTAACAAATACTGGTCTGTATAAACAAGTAAATAAATATGCTTTTTGCATTTTATAAAAAAACTACAATAAATCCTAAAGAACCATAAAAGGTGACCAGGTAAAAGCTGCAAATATGCATAAACCAGAACCACATCCTGCATGCGCTGCTATAAATATCTGCCTATTTGAGGACTCAAGGTGGCATTTTACCCCCACAGTGTCTCCACAGGATTAGGCAGCGCTCCTGCTGTTTCATTAGATTAAAATGGCTTCAGCTTCTGAGCTGAGAGGTTCGGTATCTGTGTAAGTTAAGATCGCCTGTTCGGGTTTTGTAGCATCCTGTACGATGAAGAGCTTAGGATTCAGTTAGCACAGGCTGCAGAAGACATGTGATCAGTGTTGTGTATCGTACCGTAGAAGACAGAGGGCGGGTCATGGAAATAGGAGTAGGAGGTGAAGAAGAGCAGGTAGGTGCTGTAGGACCAGGACATGGTGTAGAAGACCAGCTTCCACGCGCTCTCTGGCATCTTGGCAGCATCTTTGGGCAGCAGCCTACACCACTGTCCGAGAGGCTGCAGAGGGAGCAGAGAGAGAGACGGTGAGACAAAAACACCAGAGGAAGTCGAGCTGGGAATTAAATGAGCTGTTTCTAGACTTTTGGGGAGATCCTTGGAAACTGATTCAAGTAGAGGCTTTTTAAAAAATCTATTCTCCATGCAGTGAGAGTCTGGGAAGGCTGCTCGCTCTGCTCACGGTCGGCCGATACACGTTGAGGCTGCAGAGCTGAGGAAGTCGTTTAGTTGCCCATAATTCATTTTAGAGAATCGATCTTGTCTTGCGCTGCACTGCAAGTACTGAGAAAAATAATTAATAATTAATTTCAAATATTTTGCACAGAGTTGCAAGTTTATTGCCAGTAAGCTAAACAGTTCGTGCATGAAGCTTCGTGAAGCTTTGCGACTTTTGCAGGTGCAGTGCTGTGCAAAAGTCTCGAGCTGTGAATAAGTAGTAGGTAAATGTGCAATAGTATATGGAAATGCAGTATGCATGGCAAAAATGCAATTTGCTTGAAAGCCAATATTTGGTGTGACCAGCTTTGTTCAGTCTTCTCTGAGCGGATGAAGCCAATCCATGACTGATCCTCTTCCTCTGCACTGGCAGCGTGTTTGGCACGACTGTAATGTTGACACTGAAGCTGCTGCCAGTCAGATGCTTCTACGTTTGTGCTGCTGATGGACCAAAATCTGATGGTACTTTTCTACGTCCATAATTTGGATCCCCAGCACCTCTTACTGAAACGTTTTACAGATGTGTGCATCTCTCCTCACCTCGTCCGTACACCTGATGATGATTTGAGCCGAAGAATCTCAAATTTGGTTTCATCACTCCATCATTATTATTTCCACTCATTTTCACTCCAGTTCTGCTGTAATTTGGCAAACCTCAGCCTTTTCTGCCTGTTTCCTTATCTTAAGAATGGCTTCTTGACAGCCACTATCCACTGACCATGACCGACTGTATCAGGCTTTTTCTCCCCATTTCTAAAGGACACGACGTCCACAAACTGTTGCCACAAATTCTTTAAGGACACACTGCACATCATGCCATGTTTTAGCAAAAAAACAACAACACACAATTAGTTAGTTGTTAAGTTGTCTGTAAATAGTTTGGTTCCTTTTTTAAGCATGAACACAGCCAGTGCTAAATTTACTCACATTTGTATACAGTGTAATAAAACATCTCAGTTTAACTTCTGCACTTCAAAACTAGACTGAAAAGTGAAACCAGCGTGTTGAGGATTCATGCAGTTTACAGCCAGGCTATCATACGCTTGTTTAATTGTTCCTAATAATCTGGCAACTGAGTGCAGAATGAAACCAAAGTACAAACAACTGAACAGACACTAAAAATGTGCAGGGGTCGAAATGCCCTTCGTTAAATAAGAGAGGTCAGCTGCACAGTTTGGAGAACAACGACGTCCTGCAGCTCTGGAGCTTCAGCGCGCCTCTGCAGACTACAGCAGCAGCACATGACCAGAAAAGTCTGCTAATGCTTTCAAGCAGAAATAGAGGAAGTTGGTGAAGAGGCTCCTCATCAGACAAACCCGTGTAGGCGGTAACCCGACCCACCCACTCACGTTGGGCATGTGTTATCTTCTTGTTGCCCTCCCCCAAACTCACTTCCACCACTTCGTGAGGCCTTTTGTTGAAACAGAAACTCTTAAAAATGAGCATAATTGATTGATTTTGAATGAAAGGGAAGAATCACTTGTGACACTCGAACTAATAGAGACGTGGACAAAGGCACAGCACGTAGGTGAAGTAGTGCACCAGGTAAATTAATCAGACAGCAGTGCTTAGTGCTGCACAGCTGTGCCAAGACAGGAAACCAGAGTCATCTCACCGCGTCGCATACAAACGACACGCACACTCGCTGGAAAGCCATGAAACGGTAACAGGAGGCAGCAGAGTGAAAGCTGGCTGTGTCAGTGATACGCTGCATCTCGATCAGTTGTTACCGAGCTGCTGGTCTACGGCTCCGTGATCCTTTTACATACATGACAAATTAATGGCGTGAGCGTGGCTGCAGATTAAAAAGCGTTCTGGTTTCTGCTCTTCCTGCATGACGCTGCTGTTTCTAACTTTTACGCCGGTTTTCAGGTTTTTTGTCTTTCTTCTTCTGCTTTTTTGTGTCTCTGCTGTTTTCTGGGTCTGACGTCTGTCTGCGTCACACGCACCAGTCAGAACAGGACGGGAAGGAAGCTGATGGAGCAACGCAGATGTGAGATTATTAAAAAAAAGCATCTTTGTTGTACGCGATCGCGACACATGTTTAGAGGAACAGGCATCACGCGGGGGGCGGGGCACACGATCCCCAGCCGGGGCAGCTGACTGGCTGAGACGCGGTGCGTGCTGAGTAAGTCATGACACTGTCCACGTTCTTTTAAGTCTCCAGTACATCTCCATCAGCCCTCCCATCAGCTCTCTCTCACTACCCTCGTCTCCCTCCTGCCTGCGACATTTATTTATAGAAGCCAGCTGTCAGCACACAGCCCCCCTCCCACACTCTTAACACACACCCCCCTCGATTCACTCAAAAAAATAAGCTTTCCCACGTTCACAGTGGCTGAAACACTCGAGTCTGCTACAGGCTGCAGCAAAAGCACCAGCTCATATCTCACTGGTTAGTCGTTCCAGCTCCATCTCCAAGTAAAGTTAAAAAATATGGATCCTATCTGTTATATTCACCTCTGACTGTTTCTACATAAATATATACACACACATCACATGCATTACATGTGTTTTGAGTCATCTGCAGTATTTCTGTCACTGTGTTTGCACTGCAGCGACTCTGCACTGGGTTATACAACCAAAGGTCTGTCACAGTCGTGCAGTGACAAACACTACCATGTGTTTCTGTACCAAACTGTACAGAACAAGCTGTCCTGGATACATCAGAGTCCAACACGAGCATAGACTGTTTATGGAAGACAGACGTCTGGGTGTGAAGAGTAAACCTATCGTAGAAGTGCTTCCCTGATTTATGGCCTCCGTTTATGGGTCGAATCTGTCCTTTAAATCTCTATTAAATAAGACATCGTGGTCCTTTTTTGTCCCACAGTCCATCTTGTGTTTCGAGTCGATGGATTTGAGTACTTTTCATTCTTTCTGCTATTCTTGTTCAGGCTGAGAAGAGAAAAAACTGATAGCAGCTAAAACTATTTACAGAGGAAGTCTAAAAAAAGAGCTGAATGCTTCTAAACTTTTGACTTCTAATAGTTTGTTGACTCTGATCCGAATCACGCACGAGTTTGCACGACTTTTAGCTTTTTCGTCTGGTTTGGTTTCTGTTCGTCGTAGCAACACAAATGTGCTGCTACAAACCAAACATTCAGTCTGCTCATTGGCCAGATGTGTCTGCGGCGAGAGCAACAAAAGTAAATGAACGAAAGACAAATGTGGTCACCTGACCAAACATCGCCGCTCATCCAAATGAGTCCTCGGGTCATTTTACAGCTAGTTACTACAGCTTGTGTACTCTGCTGCATCCCAGAATGCAAAGCATAGCTAGAAGGTATTTCCCTCAAATTTGCAGCGTATTTTTGATCGTTTGGTCAGATTGAGGTCGGGTCACAGTCTCGCCATAAACAAGCCGCTCTATTGAGACCGCCTCCTCCACAAGATTGAGTTAAATGACCATAATCATATCTGCACAGACAAACGGGGAACACGTACCAGCGTTTGATGTGAATGGGCTGAATAGCAAAGGTGTGAAAACTCCCTAAAACTCAAAGGTGAGCTCGACCAATATGATTGATCGCCATCGGCCTGTCTCAGATATACACATATTCACCTATATATATTTGTGTATACAATATAATATCAAAAATTGGTGCTACATACAGCAGAGTACACATCACAGCTAATGCAGAGTCAAGCTCTGCCTCCATAGCTGGTCTCCACCTTATATATATATAGACAGAGAGCGAGCTCCTGTATGACTCACAGTACAGCAAATTGTTACTTTTTTATACCTTTTTGTGTCTCCTTACATCCTGAGTATTAAGTCCAATAATAAACCAAGTTGTTATATTTTGGGTGACTGTGTCTAATCCCTGCATGATTACAATGACAACCACAAAACATTGGCTTCTTTGTAGACGTGCTTTCCAGGCAGGGATCTATTACTTTGGCCTTCCTGGTTTGTATTAGGTTTCAGTACTTGTTGTAACACGCACACAGCAAGGCAGCCCCCCTGTGCTGGCTATTTTTTGACAATGCCACTCTCAACAAAGTGATATGACCCAACAGCATCGAGTGGCTGTCAGCAGATTTATGTCACTGGTGTTTTTGGGGGAATACCAAAGATTCATTCTTGAAAGGTGAGCTCTCTATATTCTGGTCTTCTGGCCTTCGAGTATCCCAAACCCCACAACATTTGTTTCAAATGCAGATTGTGAGATTATGTAACAGTCTGCCGACGGCTCCCTTCTTGTCTCGCTGCGTGCCACCCAGCCCACCATCTCTTTGGGTCCTCTCCGCCCACTCCATCCATCTACCCTTCGGTTTTCTGTGCCAGCCTACAGAGCGGGGGTATAGTGGGTCAAGGACACTGAGATAATCCGCTCGTCCTCTGTCGGATAAATGACAGGGCCTTGAGTTACACTCAGCTGGGACCTACGACCACTCAACAGCTCCCCCCCCTCTTCCTCGCTCGCTCTGACAGACAGACTCTGGCTGAACTCGTTCTCTAGCCGGAGGCTTCATCGCTCTGTCCCCTTCTGTGGTTTCTCTCCCTGCCACAGAGAGAGGCCGGCCTTTAAAACAGAAGGAGAAAAGCATGTAGTGTACAAGTGTATATGGAGGAAGTGTGAGAGGGACTTGATGACAAATGGCTGGTTCCCATAGCAACCATGCAGGGATGCTGGCAAGGCCCTGCAGTGTGGCTTACAGTCTCTTTCCATTATGCTTCCACTTCCTTATCGGTTTTCTCCCCACTCTTTCCCAGCTGAAGTGTAGCAGGACCCCCTTATTACCCTCTTCACTCTCCCTCCCCCTGCACTTCCTGGAAGTGAGTGATGAGAGAAGGTGAATGGACTGTGGCCTGTTGCATAAGGAGATAAACTGGGCCAGTGAGTCAGGATGCTGGCTCATGCGTGGCTCCGTTCAATAAGGGTTGCACTCTCTCTCTAAACCTCTTTCATTCCTTCGCTTCAGCCTGGCTTCGATTCCCCTCAGCGAGTCTGACGTCACTGCGTCCGTCTCAGTGTCACCTTTAAACTGGATTCTGTAACACATTCCCTCTGCGCTCTTTACATCTTTTTTCCACACCGAGGCCAAATAGGATTTGCAAAGGCTAATCCGAGGGATGGCCAGATTTTTACACTATATATATATGCGAGTAAAGACAGCCTGTTTATCTGTGATTAACCATTTACGCAACCTCGTAGACATTTCTCGTGCTGTTAAGTAGGTTAGAATCCACCGGCTTGACCTTAATGTGAAATTACCAAATATCCTTTTCATTACACTTCCAGCCCACCTCCTCGTCTGATTCGGGTTATTTGGCTCTCTAAAGACAAAATCATCTCGCTCACTCCATCCATGTCATTGCTTGTTCCTAACAAGGTGACGAGGGGACAGCTGTCAGCGGGGATAAAGATTATCGCCCAGAGAGACAGAAGGAGCTGCAAACACTCCACTTATTGCATTGTTCAGAAAGCCTGACCTGTATAGCTGATTTGATTTGATTAGTTAAGAACACTCTGCATGCTTATACTTCCTGTTCCTGTCTTTGATATTTGTGGTGAGCTGATCTTGCGCTCATCTTGTTTATGCTATTTTCCATGGATGTAGAAAATCAAGCAACCACTGTTTGGAGTCATTAAACTGGTTAGATCAAAACACCGTTTTACAAAGTTAAACGGACCTCACAGAGCTTCATTTTCTTGTTTTTCATACCATCTAAAAGTGACCACAGCAATATGGACTTTACACATAACTGAAGTTTACACAGCGATGCAGTCATTCAATTATATGGCGTAAAATCACAACAACAGCCACCTAAAGACACTTAATACTTCAATTCAATTCAATTCAATTCAATTTTATTTATATAGCGCCAAATCACAACAAATGTCGCCTCAAGGCGCTTCATAGATACAGAGAAAAACCCAACAATCATATGACCCCCTATGAGCAGCACTTTGGCGACAGTGGGAAGGAAAAACTCCCTTTTAACAGGAAGAAACCTCCGGCAGAACCAGGCTCAGGGAGGGGCGGCCATCTGCTGCGACCGGTTGGGGTGAGAGAAGGAAGACAGGATAAAGACATGCTGTGGAAGAGAGACAGAGATTAATAACAGATATGATTCAATACAGAGAGGTCTATTAATACATAGTGAGCGAGAAAGGTGACTGGAAAGGAAAAACTCAATGCATCATGGGAATCCCCCGGCAGCCTACATCTATTGCAGCATAACTAAGGGAGGATTCAGGGTCACCTGGTCCAGCCCTAACTATATGCTTTAGCAAAAAGGAAAGTTTTAAGCCTAATCTTAAAAGTAGAGATAGTGTCTGTCTCCTGAATCCAAACTGGAAGCTGGTTCCACAGAAGAGGGGCCTGAAAACTGAAGGCTCTGCCTCCCATTCTACTTTTAAATACTCTAGGAACAACAAGTAGGCCTGCAGAGTGGGAGCGAAGTGCTCTAATAGGGTAATATGGTACTACAAGGTCATTAAGATAAGATGGGGCCTGATTATTTAAGACCTTGTATGTGAGGAGCAGGATTTTGAATTCAATTCTGGATTTAACAGGAAGCCAATGAAGGGAAGCCAAAACAGGAGAAATATGCTCTCTCTTTCTAGTCCCTGTCAGTACTCTTGCTGCAGCATTTTGGATTAACTGAAGGCTTTTCAGTGAGTTTTTTGGACATCCTGATAATAATGAATTGCAGTAGTCCAGCCTGGAAGTAATAAATGCATGAACTAGTTTTTCAGCGTCACTCTGAGACAGGATATTTCTAATTTTAGAGATGTTGCGCAAATGGAAGAACGCAGTCTTACATATTTGTTTAATATGTGCGTTGAAGGACATATCCTGGTCAAAAATGACTCCAAGGTTCCTCACAGTGTTACTGGAGGCCAAGGTAATGCCATCCAGAGTAAGAATCTGGTTAGATACCATATTTCTAAGCTTTTCAGCGCCGAGTACAATGACCTCAGTTTTATCTGAGTTAAGAAGCAGAAAGTTAGTGGCCATCCAAGTCTTTATGTCTTTAAGACATTCCTGCAGTTTAACTAATTGGTGTGTGTTATCTGGCTTTATGGACAGATAGAGCTGGGTGTCATCTGCATAGCAGTGAAAATGTATGCTATGTCTTCTAATGATGCTGCCTAGGGGAAGCATGTATAATGTAAACAGAATTGGTCCTAGCACTGAACCCTGTGGAACTCCATAATTAACCTCAGTGTGTGAAGAGGACTCTCCATTTACATGCACAAATTGGAGTCTATTAGATAGATATGATACAAACCACTGCAGTGCAGTACCTGTAATACCTACAGCATGTTCTAATCGCTCTAACAGGATATTATGGTCAACAGTATCGAATGCTGCACTAAGGTCAAGAAGGACAAGCACAGAGATGAGTCCACTGTCAGAGGCCATAAGAAGATCATTTGTAACCTTCACTAAAGCTGTTTCTGTGCTGTGATGAACTCTGAAACCTGACTGAAACTCTTCAAATAAACCATTCCTCTGCAGATGATCTGTTAGCTGTTTGACAACTACTCTTTCAAGGATTTTTGATATGAAAGGAAGGTTGGAGATTGGCCTATAATTAGCTAAGACTGCTCGGTCTAGAGATGGCTTTTTGAGTAAAGGTTTAACTGCAGCCACCTTGAAGGCCTGTGGTACATAGCCGATTATTAGAGATAGGTTGATCATATATAAGATCGAAGAATTAATCAATGGCAGGACTTCTTTGAGCAGTTTTGTAGGAATGGGGTCTAAAAGACACGTTGATGGTTTGGAGGAAGTAATTATTGAAGTTAACTCAGAAAGATCGATTGGAGAAAAAGAGTCTAACTTAACATCAATGGAACTAAGAGTAGCTGTAGATAATATTACATCTGTGGGATGATTATTGGTAATTTTTTCTCTAATGATAAAAATTTTATTTGTGAAGAAGTTCATGAAGTCATCACTAGTTAACGTTAAAGGGATGGTTGGCTCAAAAGAGCTCTGACTTTTTGTCAGCCTGGCTACAGTGCTGAAGAGAAACCTGGGGTTGTTCTTATTTTCTTCAATCAGTGATGAGTAGTAAGCTGTTCTGGCTTTGCGGAGGGCTTTCTTATAAAGCAACAAACTATTTCTCCAGGCTAAATGATGATCCTCTAAATTTGTGACACGCCATTTCCTCTCCAGATTACGAGTCATCTGCTTTAGGGTACGTGTTTGAGAATTATACCACGGGGTCAGGTACTTCTGATTAGAGACCTTAGTTTTCACTGGAGCTACAGTATCCAGAGTCGTACGTAGTGAGGAGGTGAAATTATTAACAAGATAATCGACCTCTGTTGGGGTAGCGTTCAGATAGCTGCTCTGCTCTGTGTTGGTACAGGGCATTGACGATGATAACAGTGGCTGGATTATATTCTTAAACTTAGTTACAGCGCTTTCAGAAAGACATCTACTTTGATAAAGTCCACTCTCCACTGCTGCGTAATCAATTATTGTAAATGTAAATGTTATCAAGAAATGATCAGACAGGAGAGGGTTTTCAGGAAACACTGTTAAATGTTCAGTTTCTATGCCATATGTTAAAACAAGATCTAGAGTGTGATTAAAGTGGTGGGTGGGTTCTTTTACATTTTGAGAGAAACCAATTGAGTCTAACAACAGATTAAATGCCATGTTGAGGCTGTCATTTTTAGCATCAACATGGATGTTAAAATCACCCACAATAATTATTTTATCTGAGCTCAGAACTAAATTAGATATAAAGTCTGAGAAATCAGACAGAAACTCTGTGTAAGGCCCAGGTGGACGATAGATGATAACAAGTAAGACTGGTTTCTGAATACTGTAAGGCAAAGAGAAGATTAATTAAAATAGTCCAGCCTAGAAGTAATGGAGCTAAATGTCTGCACTGAAGGACACCCGGTGTTGCTGGAGGCCACCGCAACACTAACCAGAGGAAGTATGTAGTTAGTAGAGGTGGGAATCCCCATACATCCCACGATACGATATTATCAGTCTAGTCCAACTCGGGGCACCCGGGGAGGGTGCCCGAGGGCGTATGTGTGTGTGTGTGTAAAATAAAACATGTCTTAAATTAAAATAAGTAAACTGTCATGTTTATTGCTGCCAAAAACAAGTTAAACACATTTGGACAGTGAAGGAATGTCAGGATTCTTGCTCAGAAAAAGGATCAACATGCTCTGAAGTCAGAGCACAAAAACCTTTTTGTAACAAAATATCGATTTCTGCTGTCCCTGTATCCATACATTATTAGCAAACAAAATATCACCATGCTACACAGTATCCATTTTTTTCCCACCCCTAGTAGTTAGATACAATGTTTCTAAGATTTGTAGGGCGAATATAATAACGTCAGAAAATGACAAGACGTCCAGGTCTTTATGTCTTTAAGACGCCTGTAGTTTCATCATCTGCATAGCAATGAAAATATATGTAGGGTTTTCTAATCATATTGCTTAAAGGAAGCCTGTATAATGTAAAACGTACTGGTCCCAGCACAGAACCCTGTGGAACTCCAGGACTCACTTCCACATGTAAGGAAGACTCCGCACGTACCAGAACAAACTCTATCAGACAGATAAGATTCAAAGCGTTTCAGTGAATTTCATGTCAACAGCGTATTCTAATCTCTAATCTAAGATGCATCATGTACCCACTAACGTTACAATGTAACAAGTATTTGTAAGAAATATTGGACAAGCTCAGTGAATCAGTGGAGACTTTGTAGCAAATGTGACCCGTTTATATTATCAGCATTCTCTGTTGTTCTCATTAGAAGCTTCTGGGTAGTTCAACAGTGGCTGGCCTTTAATGTGAAGCAGCAACAAAGGAAATACCAGTAATGTGAAAGTCGAGTCATATCAAAGAAGTGTTGAAATGTTGTGGGCCAACAAGTAGATAAAGACAAACACCGCTAACGTCACTGATTTGTTTCTAGCACTGCACTGTTGGTGCATCTCACACTTCCTTCCTCCTCTCCTCCTATTCTCTACGGACAGCGACAGACTCGCCCCGACTCGTCTTCTAATCTCTCCAGTTGGTATGTTGTAGGCATGCACTCATATCCTGCCTGCTCAGAGGTCTGCTGAGGCTGACGGCGAGCCGTGGATGCTGGGAAATGAGTCAACTGCTAGTTTGTATGTGACTAAACAGAAAGAGATGGATTTCAGTTGAGCCTCAGATGAATCAGCTCACCACGGCATGAATGACTTTATGGAAAAAAACTGGATGATTAATCACAAAGGGAAGGAAAATATGTGTCTTGATGCACACATGAACAATTCCCACTACACTACTCCTGATATGGCAGCCAGATGTTTTACAAACATACATTTGATTTGGTGCTTTTATGCTGGTTTTCACACTTACACTACAGCCTATGGCCAGAAGCTTTAACTGCTGTTTGCAAACTGTAGAATACAAAACTTTCACTTTTTAATTTACAGCGAATCCTAAAGACCCGACTGAATAACTCAGAATTCAGCCCCATAAATGAAGGTCAAATGTGGGCTTTGAAGGACACCAGAAATATTTTCCTATTTCAAGGGAAACAACATATACTGTAATGAAAGTGAGCCTAACAGGATCAAACAGCATCTGATGGGTTTTTCAACTTTCATGTGAAGGTTCCTAAACTGCTGCTCGCCATGTTCGGGCCAACACAGCAGACTTACTGATGCTGAACATTTCAACTTGATTTGATTAAAGACACATGATTAGACAGGGCTTTGTCTAGTGAAACAACTAATTTGCATGCCAGAACGTGATTGGACGAGCACTGATAAGCCATCAGCATCTCCAGCCGAGCGAATGAACAGAAATCGTGACTGACAGCTGCAGAAGTACATTAGCGTGGCATGGAAAAGCCATTTCTGAACATTTGACTCTGCTGGCTTCAGTACGCCACAATCATAATTATTGTTGTTTTAAGGTGCTCAACACAGAAAAATGGAAACAACTTCAGGATGAACAGAATTTGACTGATTATCAACTTGATTTGGTTATTTAAACAAAGGTTTGCATGCCATACATACTATAAACAGCACTATAAAACATGAGGAACTCTCTGAATCTGTTCAGCGTGTTCTAAAAATAAACCTGTGGTTTCACTTCCTGCTGAGTAAATGTATTATTTCATTAACATAAGACATGGGTAAGGCAGGGTATGTGTTTTATATTCCAGCACATATTGTAACATGTCAAACTTAACATGACATGGGGAGAGAAAAGGCAGACGCTCCTATTAGCAGGAGGTGTAGCCGACACTTGTTCTCAGATTAACTGACAAATATCATTAACTTATCATTACATATGTGAAGCAGCATTATGTTTCCTAACTAACAGATTAGCAGCTATGCTGACTGAGACCTAACGTTCAACTGGAAGAGGATTGAACAGTTTACAGTTGTTATGTTTATATAACCAAGTTTTTACTCATCCGTTAGTCCTATTTTTACACCTGCCTCAGAAAAACAAAGCCGGTGAAGTGTTTACCTCCTGCATGACACTCACCCTCATCTACCTGGTTCCTAATGACAAGTAGACAATTATATAACCACTTCTGCAGTTTTGCACAATTAAGTATCGTTTTTAGTGCAGATGGAGCTGGTTCAAGTTTCATATTTGCTGTTTGCAATCAGACCAGCAGGTTTAAGCAGGTTACAGCAACGTTTCTAAGCTGATAGAGACCAGAGTACTGTGTCCATCCAACTGGTCAAAATGACAAAGCACTATGGATCTGTCCAATAGCAGGAACAAAATGTAACACTGCTCCCCAGAAATACAGTTTCATAAGTATCATACAGTCTGCTTCATTAGCTCTGCCACAGGCAACAGCAACATAAAGCCTGTGATGGTCACGTGGTTATAATTTGTGTCTAATGATTTAATGCCATAGTATTATACTATATGTCTCTGTAATATGATTTATGGTAACAGTAGTGAAACCCACATTGTGACATTGTAACAATTGTGACAAAGAAAGCAACATACACACTCAAAGAGCTGAGATACTCAAACTAACAGCTAGAAGACATATGGCTGTCGTTCATAATGCAGTATGGACCATATTGTGACAGCACAAGGACTGTAATAGTAAAATGCATGTGTGTGTGTGTGTGTGTCTTCAATGGGATAAATTACTCTGATCAGACAAAGCTTTATTCAGAGGTTAAGTGAGCAACATTGATTATGTATCAGCAGCTGGATTAAATATGTTCAATGGTAAGTAAACAGTTGATTCTTGCTCCAATTACAGTCCTCGAGCTGAGCACACTTTGGTGTATGTATGAGTGTGAAACGACCTACTAATTTGTTAGTAACTGATGTAAATATTCTATTTAACCGGACCTGAAACTAATGATTGAGACCGTAAAGCAATCAGGAACTCAAGGCTGTTGTCTTAAAGACTTTTATACGACGCTTTTAACTCATTAAAAAGAGAATCTAGGTTCAAAGGACTTAGCAGACCTGCAAGTTCTGTTGTTTATTATGGTTGTGAGCCCACTGGATACGAGCTTATTGGCGTCATGCAGCCATATAGAGGAACAAGTTTGATGCGGTGCAAATAGAAAGATGGGGCTCTTTCCTGCGGTGCCACATGCCAGAGGTCTTGCAGAGTCTTTGCCTCGGGTGGTTCTAGGTGGACGTGAGCGTATCTGTCATGGTTCGTTACGTTCTAGCTGCACTGCAGGTGGCGTTCGTTAGTGCATCACAGCCATTTACTCATGATGGTCTAAACCATCATTAAACAAACACAGAGGAAAGCTAACTGCTACAATGGAAAGGTCATATGGTGACTTACCATAACTTTACATTTGATGAACTTTTATAGTTTATTTATGCAGTCTGCATATTATAACCACTGATTGCAGTGAAAGCAAGTGTGGAGCATAAAGATACCCAGGCAAAAGCTCAGCTGCTAACGTTTAGCCCAGCTCTGGTGCTAATGCCTCATTCAGCTGCTTTAATGCATCCAGGATTTAATGAAAAGAGTTGTTGTTTGCAGGCCACATATTGCAACTGTGCAACTGACAAAAAGACACAAGTGGGTCAAAACCCCCAAAGGAAGAATCGCACCAGAGCGGTGTGGAAATCTGACTTCTTCCTTTTTATTTAAGATTAATTTATGATGCAAGCACCGTAAACACATCAAACAGCTTCTACACAAAGACCAGGCTTATTAAAAATGAACAGAAGTCATTGAAAAGACATTCTAAGAACACTTGGATGGAGATAAAGACACTACTAACTTTTATAGCTACCACAGAGAGACCTCATTACATAAACGATGGAGTTGAAATGAAATAACGACTTTAGTTTAGTTGATATTGATATGACTCCACTCAGACCTGTGCAGACACCCACTGTAGCTTTCAAATGCTTCAGTAGTTAATAACGTTTTCTGTTGATAGTTTTCCATATTTATTTATTTTTTGTAATTTCCCACATTTTATATCCCTGAGCCTGGTTCTGTGGAAGGTTTCTTCCTGTTAAAAGGGAGTTTTTCCTTCCCACTGTCACCAAAGTGCTGCTCATAGGGGGTCATATGATTGTTGGGTTTTTCTCTGTATGTAGTATTGTAGGGTCGACCTTACAATAGAAAGCGCCTTGAGGCGACTGTTGTTGTGATTTGATTCAATTCAATTCAATTCAATTTTATTTATATAGCGCCAAATCACAACAAAAGTCGCCTCAAGGCGCTTCATAGATACAGAGAAAAACCCAACAATCATATGACCCCCTATGAGCAGCACTTTGGCGACAGTGGGAAGGAAAAACTCCCTTTTAACAGGAAGAAACCTCCGGCAGAACCAGGCTCAGGGAGGGGCGGGGCCATCTGCTGTGATTGGTTGGGGTGAGAGAAGGAAGACAGGATAAAAGACATGCTGTGGATGCTGTGTAAATAAAACTGAATTGAATTGCATGTTGAAGCATGCTTGGGCACGATACTAAACTCCAGCTGTGTGCATGGATGCTTTATCAGCACTTGTGTGGTTAGAACTGTTGCCTCACAGCAACGAGGTCCTGGTTTGCATTTGTGCATCATGGTCTTTTATTAGACTCTCAGGTAATGACAAATATACAACAGGTGTGTTTTAAACACAGATGTTCATATCAAACATCACTAAGAGCTCAAAGCTCTTTAAATGGTTGGTTAGAAACTTGTTTTCTGCTCTTGGCTCTGTATGATGTTAAGGAAATTGAATATTCTTATATGGTCTTCTCAGGCCATCACAGAAGCTCCACCCACCTGCTGCTCAAATATTCGATTTGCACGTGGCAGCCAATCAGAAGAAAATTGGCCTAAAAGGAGCGCATGAACTGATGGGCTCCACTAAAGCCTCGCGTGAGATAAATAAGTATTAATTTGAGCTGTAGGTCATTCGAAGGTTAGTCCAAGAATAAAACCATGCAGCCAAACTTTAGCATAATGGATCCACTTTAAAAAATATTATCACACACTAATGTTCATGTTGTTTGTAATGCTACAATTTGTCTTGGAGAGGATGGTGAAGCGTGAGGTGCCAGCGTCTGCATACTGTCTCTGACTCACTCACCTTGGCTATTCCTGTAAGAACAGCCTCTATAATCACTGCCAGATGTCAGTGAGAACCTATAAAGGTCCAGTTTTGCTATGTGTAGCTATAAAATCCAACAGCACACGGTGGGTGGTGAGACACAGAGAAGAAGATATCCAAGGGCGAGTGCAGCAGAGGGATGGAGAGGAAGAGATTTTGAAAGAGAGGATGACAAAGACTAAAGGAGGAAAGTATTCTGGACACATTTAGCACAGACTGTGTCTGTGTTTGTTTCCCACAGAGAGAGAGAGACTGGGCTAAAGAAACGGATCTAATTGCATCTCAAAAATGCTCCAAAGAATGCCTGGATCTTAGATTCCCCCCGAACTACACTGAACAAATGAAGCACGCAAGTGCTGCAGAGATGGCTCTGAAAAACAACGTGTGCGAAATGATGAGCAGACCGAATGAACTGGGGTTTCTCGTGGCTGCTGAGTCTCAAACACTTTTGTAAAGTGTCCTTGTTAGAGGAAGGACATCTGCCAAGTGTGAAAACTCGAGTGACAGCGTGTTATTGCACAATGGCAGCCGGTCCACCGTGTCAGTCTGGAGGAAAACAAATGAGAGGGGAAGAGAAAAACGCTGGCCAGCGGCACGGCAACTCTGCTGCGGTCAAGGCCGCACGACACATTCCAGGCAACCGGAGGGAACGCCGTGACAGAGCTGATGCATGACCCCGCTCTGTAGCTGCTGGTGCACGCTGTTAAAAGCTGCACACGACTCCCAGTTTTATCTGCAAATCAAATGATCTGCTGTGCTTTTCTGTCTGGACTCACAGAGACTCGGGTCGCACTAAATCCTGGGAGATGAAAGAGTCGTCTGCAAGAGGATTCAGTAAATATGAAGAAAGTCTGCAGAGATCTGAAGCCTGCTGGAGGTTAACATTAAGGACTCAATTAATGACAACTCATTAATAATCTATTTGACACTTATTTATATAATTCAGGCTATGAAACGTCAAACATGTGATGAATCTGTCTGCAGGAAAAGGCCAATTTTTGGGAAGTGGTGAACAGAGCGGTTTGCGCTGGTTTGCGCTGGTTTAATTTCAGAAACTCTGCTTCGGTTTCCGAAATGAAATTAGCATGGCACTGATGGATAGGCAGCGTGTGGGAGCTGTGTGGGAGCTCCAAATGTTTTTAGGATCTTGACAAAAAACAAAACAAAAAAACACATAAGCAGGTATACGAAACTCAGCAGGTGAAAACATCTAGAAAGCAAAGGAAATAAAATCTGAGCTAGTCGGCATGAAGCCGAGTGCACGCGAGGCTGAAACGGACCAGTGCAGGAGTCTGCAAGTGCATGAAGCCCATTATTAGCACATGAGCTATGACATTGTGTAAGCACTGTCAGGAACACGTTACGCTGGTA